>NC_079400.1:6493773-6618773 GCF_029220125.1 Pseudoliparis swirei | reverse complement strand
GTGCAGTGTCACAGGAAGTTCCAGCACCCAGAAGGAGATCACTTCACCCTCATCAACATCTACAATGCCTTTAAACAAAGCCAGAGAGAACAATGTCAGACACAGTTGTATATTTTCAGACATGCTGCACCATAGTAGAACACCTGCAGTGTTCATCAATCTGTTCCTCACTTTAAAACAAGTTAAACGTGTGTAAAGTAGAACCTAAAGTGTCATCATATCAAAGCAGGACAATTCATACACCAAGGCACTTTGAAAGTGCTTTACACTTCTTTTTACAAGGAATTAATAACAAAGGAATCAAATCCAAAAAAAGAGAATATAAAGAATAAAAAAACTTAAAGGAGATTGAATGTATGAAATACTGTTCGATAAAATATGTTGATGTTTCTGCAATATTAATTTAACGGTAACTTTACTAGTAAATTGTGTTATCCCTTGAATTAATAATGTACAACCTGTCACCATTATTTAAATCCAGTCACATGTGTTTATAGTTTGGGATTACAAATTAAGACAACAATAAACATAGTTTAATCATATTAGAAATGTATGGATCTCATTTAAATCAGATTTTTTTTTTACCGTACACTATTTTAGCTGACACCTTTTTCCAAAGCGACTTAGAATAAGTGTATTCACCCACATGGGTACAACCCCAAAAAAATCAAGAGTTATGCAAGTCCATCAACTTGATCAAACACGTGGATCTACTTTGAGTTATTTTTGTTACATTTTATTTCTACTTTCTGGGCCAAGGTGCACTCTGACTGCAAGCTGCCCTATTTCTGACTTGGCCAAAATAATACTTCACTCCAGAATGTCATGTGTTTTCCCCCCAGACTTCACTGCTGAAAAGTGGTGCCAGGACTATTTCCTTGATCATTCCGCCCTGAAGAAAGCCGAGGCCATCAGATCAGAGCTGACCGACACCCTGAACCGGATCGAGCTTCCCATCTCCGAGTCCTTCTTCGGAACCAAGACCAACACCCACAACATCAAAAGAGCTCTGCTGGCCGGTTTCTTCATGCAGGTACGTGGTGACTAAATGACGATATTAAGATATTAATTCAACTGTACTGACGTGTGCGGGGTGGTTTCCTATTTGCAGATTGCTCGAGATGTGGACGGATCAGGAAACTACTTCATTCTGACGCACAAGCACGTGGCCACGGTGCATCCCCTGTCCAGCTACGGGGCTCAGTCACACAAGCTGGGGCTGCCCGAGTGGGTCGTTTTCCACGAGTACACCCTGTCGGAGAACAACTGCATGAAAACCGTCTCTGAAATGTCCCCTCAAGTGTAAGTCTACCCCTTTTTCCTGCTCTCTTTTACAATATGACATGCATCGAAAAGATCAGAATTACAATCTCATGGATTATGTTTTCATGCACCACACTGGTGTGACAACAATCTTTTTGATTGATTTTGTTATTGAGTTTTTTAATCCTCTTTTGGATTCCGTGGTTGTATATATATATATATATATTCAACACTTTAACCTGCTGGAAATTCACTTTGGTCACTGCTTTGTGTATATATTTAGTTTCTTCTGTATATTTAGTATTTTAGTATTGTTATTGTGTTTTATTATTTATTTTTTATTAATGCTTTAATGTGCACCCGCTGCTGTGATCCTGCAATTTCCCCACTGTGGTACTGATAAAGGAAGCTCTAATCTAATCTAAATATATATATATATACAAATAAGTATTATCAATGTTCTTATTTGTTTTTCGTCTTTTTAATGTAATTTTCTGTCTGTCCCCTCAGGTACATTCAAATGGCCCCCTTGTACTTCTTCTACAATCTGCCCCCTAGTGAAAGCAAAGACATACTGCAAGACATGCTGGACCCACACAGCAAACAAAAAGCCTCCACAACCTGCGGCGATGCCAGCAGTGGCGCCGCAGTGGCGCCGCAGACTTATGACAGATGTGTCATTCAATGATCTGAAGTCATACATGTGGAAGTCTGGGCTGTAGTCTGTTCATCACATGTAACATGTTTAAAGGCAATGCAAACCAGGGGCTGTACAATTAAGTTATTAAATTGCATACATTGATGATGGGGGACTTGTGTGGTGACAGCGCTTCACAAAATATAAAATCATGAAGATTTTATTAATCGTGTTCCCAATACAACTTTTAGAGATACCTGGTGTGACCACATGCTCTACCTTTCAACACTGTCTGAAAATGGAAGTATCCCGATGGCTGTTTACATTTTAATAGGCAACAGATGTTTGTTTGTCGGCTCCTGTACTTTAAAAAGGGAGGAACACATTCCATTACGCCTCTTGCGAGTGTGATCAGGAAGATGCCGGTTCAGACGGTCCAACGCTGTGCACGAATATACAAGCGCTGGAGAATACTTCATCACCTCCCCTACAGTACACCTCTCTTCAGGTTAATGTGTGTAAACCTTCGGTTTGAGAATAAAACGTGTCAACATGCTGTGAGATTAAGAAAGCAAAAGACTGTCAACACATGTAGATATAAAGCATTTATTAATTATAGATGGCAAAAGATCTACAGAGATGTTTACTAAGAAAATCCTCAGAAACTTGTATTCAGCAGGTTCCAGTTCATGAATCCAGATAACATTTGTGAGAATTGGCTTTTTACAAAGTTGTGAATCAGAAATCTGGAACTGCTATCGATTGGCCACATTTATAGAGCTTTACCGTTCAGTAATTACATTTTATTGCAAATGGAAACCCTCCACCCGGGAGACTGGACTCCACGCATCAGTTGTCAAACACAAGATGCTTCATAATCTTGCTATAAACAAGTCTTTATGAAAAAAAATGCATACAGTATTTCTATTTCATATTCACATGACAACAATTATGTGTGCAGTATGAGCAGGGTATAATAAAGGGAACCAGACGTTGTAAAAACTGCTTCTCTAAAATGTCTTTTAACTGACACTGCACAGCATGTACTAAATTTCAGGGGGATAATGCTGGCAATACTGTAGGTGTCGGGAACAAAATATTTTTCTTCTAGTCTCAAAAGTATTTTGAACAATTTCCATGAGTCATGCACAGCTGTCATAGTTTATTGGGTCACACAGTTAGGTATTCTTTGAGTTTGGTCATAATCGCAGGCATTCTGTCTGCTGGTATCAGCATCACGGTCCTGAAAGGTTTCATGGGCACGTCGTCAAACGACCACCTGCCGCTCAAACAGGAGTCGGTTTCTTCCTGGACCGAGTAGTGGAACTTTATGACGGCTTGCTGCAAGTAGAATACAGACGATGCTTAAATCTCTTCATGAATACAAATGTCTTGCATTTATTTTTCTTCTTCTATGAAAGTAGAATATTACAAACATGTATTAGACGGTAAAACTGCCTCTGGCTCATTAGCGAGCAATAACATATAAAACTAAAGTGGTATTATCCAAATACTGAATGAAAAGCACTTGTATATTATCAAAGGTTAAGTTTGCATCTCAGACTCTTGACGTTACCTCATAGAAGAATTCCTCCTCTGCATTGATAAACAAGTATTCCTCTTTGGGAGCTCCTCCTCTGGCTGGAACACTCTTAGCCTCTTTGCAGGTCTTGCTGATCATCAGACTATAGTGACACTTCCCACTGGGCTTATTTGTCCTCTGAGCGTCCTCTAGTTCTTCCCTGGAGAACAGAGAGACATTTAGTTCATTTTCCTGCACAACAGTTTAAAAAAATCTGATTTAATTTCGACTCCAAACAAGGATGATGTTTCTTTTCAAATCAAACCCCCCTTTCCAAATTAAAATGCCTTTGCGGGAAGTATTCAACCCATCTTATAAGGTTTTATTGTTCGCTTTACGAGGCGCCATCACAGCGAGTATCAATTAAAGACTGAGTGCAACTCACAGGAGCTGTTTGTGCAGTGGGAGGGCGATCTGTGGGGGCACGTTGATGAAGCGCTCAGTCAGCAGAAGCCCAACCGGCTTGTCGGCGTCGTTGAAGATCTGCTCTAGCTCTTCCGTCATACTGGGAGTAGAGCACTTCTCACACTGATCCAGGATCAGCTCCTTCAGCTCCTCCACACATTGCACATCCTGCAAACAGGAAAATGACATACAATTTGTTAATTTCATTCACGTACACATTATCGGCGACCTCCAAAAGCCAACTAGTGCGTACGGTAGGTTTGCACCAGTGGGGTTACCTTTCTTTCTGTAAGGTTGAGCAGGGTGATGAAGCCAAATACTTCATCAGGGTCTTCATCGTCACTGTCTTCCGGCACCTCAGCTTGCTGGAGCAAAATGAAGGGACAAGTGAACACATGTTAGAGCTGGAAAAATAATAATAATAAAACCACCTTTAGAATATGAGATGAAGATAAACTCACCTTGATGACACTTCCAATGTGATTTTGTTGAATGATGAGGTCGGTCATCTCAGAAATATTTACATGAGCCTTCAGGAAGAGCTAAATCCAAACACAACAGAAGTGAGTACAAGCTTACACCAAACACATGAACATGGTTTATATTCATAAAAAATATATATGGTCTCAAACCTGTTGCAAGAGTTTCTTGACACCATCGTAGTGGTTGTTTGAGATGGCGTGTGCTTCAAAATCAACCATGACTTCCTGAACAATTACAAAGTAGAGACCAGTTAACAACATAAACCAGCGTGCACGTGGAAAAAGTATTTATTAAACTACTTTTGTTCATTAATGGGGTAGGTTTGTTGTTTGAGTTTGACGTAGCTTACTTATTGAATGACCGACTAATGGCTTTTCTTTCACGTACTGTAAAATACTCTGTTAGCCACAATTGCGTAAAGTAACGTTAACATTCCTACTTAAATGTGACATTACATTTTCTCCATTAATACTTATCTTTTACATCCTAGTTACGACGGTAAATAACCCTAATGTAGCGTCATGTTAGCTTTAGCCGACGATAGAGATGGCTAACAAGCTAGCTGGCTCGCAAGGCCGTGCATGGGAGTGCATGTTCCGTTACCTCATTGATCTCCTCCTCGGATTCCCCGCTGTCCTCTCCGGAATCACCATCGTCCTCTGGGTCCTCATCGGAGCAGTTTACACTTTCCTCGGGATTTGTAACCACATCTACTGCTCTTTTCTTCGCTGAAGAAGCCATGCTTGCAAACTGGCAACACGCGAGTCGACAGAGTGGGCGGGGCAACTGTGAAAGTGCCGTTCGCAGAGAGCGTGATAGGAAACTGTGAGTCTGAAGCCGCCATTTTGGACCTTAAAGGTGCACGACTTGCCACTTGCCGTAGCAACGTTCAGAGCCGCAATGTTGGCTTGTCTCCCTTCGCGAAAATGGAATAAACCATTTCAGTAAAAGGGGACAGAAGTTATGTTAAATTTGCCTAAACTACTATTGTTTGGTTATGGAAAGATAATTATATTGTATGGTTAAATAAATAACTTTAGATTTTTGGAATAAATAATAATTCAGTAGAATTAACTTTTTTTTAAAAAAGTTAGTCAAATATGATATGTAATGTTTCCCCTTCGTGACCATGGCTGAAAGTCGTTATGTACTCAGCGGTAGCGACAACTCAAGGTACAAGAATATCGTGTATTACTTTGTCTTTTTCGAGTATCCGTTGTCATTAACATATTTGTACAAGCAATCAAGATATGTTAATCGCTTATTATCACAAGGCATTACGGACAGGATCTAATAAGGGGGCGGTTACTAGCTAGCTAAACTCACAATTCAGCCTTGCTAATGTAAACAATAACAGAAGAGGACATCTGCCACATCATAGCTAATGCAACACACACGAATTCAAAGAGTACGTGTGACATTATTGCTTTTCATTTGCTCCTCGTGTACAGTCCAATCATCGTGACTGAACAGTATTGTTATCGGCATGTTGCATATGACAGTTTTAAGGCGTAGCTTGCTGTGCCTTCTTCACACTCACTGACCTCAGTGTTTACTTCAGTTTTGAGTGGCCTGGGTTTTTGACGGCAGCATTCATATTTCACACTGTTTTCATCTGCTGTATTGTCCCCTATTTATTTTATTGATCCAGCGTTTTAAGGCCTTGCCAAGATGCATGTGCTGCTTCTAAAAGAGCCTAGAGATGAAGAGTCTGGACCTGATCCCTACATTAGGGTAAACGCACTTGTTGTTTGTACTTTGTTCAGATGTGTATTTTCAGCAGATGTCAGCACAACTTTGCATTTCTTAGAAATTATTGACAGGAAGTTGTTGTTTTGATTCCACAGGAGCTGGCATCACATGGACATAAAGCAACCCTAATTCCTGTGCTGTCTTTTAAGCTTGTCTCATTAAACACCTTGTCAGATAAGGTACATTCCATTATCACAGTATTACATTAGTCTTTGTATTATTCATCATTCACGTACATATGTATTGCTTTTTGAACCATTTGTCGGTTGTTTTGAGATGTCTTCCTTTTTTACAGCTTTTCCAACCAGAAGTGCACGGAGGTCTTATATTTACCAGCCCGAGAGCAGTGGAGGCTGTGAGGATGTGCTTAGAAGCAGAAGAAAGAAGAGACGGTGGGGAAATACAATACATTGTTGCACCATGTACCTCATCGATTGATCCTCTGAAAACATGTGTTCAGTTAGATGTCTTGTGGGATCTGTGTCCTGTGTTTCTTGACTGCAAACTGACATTTTAAACCACTTCCTTGATTAAATTTAATAATTTTCCCAATTATTATTTCAGAATGGAGCAGCTCCGTCAAAGACAAATGGAACAGCAAGTCCATCTATGTGGTTGGGAAGTCAACTGCTACGTTAGGTGAGTTATTGTCGCATATGAAAACCCCCTTTTTCCATGAATCGTATTTTTTTTAAAGGTATTTTTTTGAACTTTTGCTATATGAATGCTAATTGTATCGGAGTGAGACAGGCACCTGGTGCCGACAGATGTGTGTGAGGTGATGTTAGTACCCTCAGCCATTTGGAAATAGGACGTACACAAGTGACAGTTTGCTGCAAGGTGCAGCACCTGCCTGACGTTTGCTTTACCTTCTTTCTTTAGTGCCACGTGGTCTCTTTGTTGTCAGTTAGTTGTGTATTTAGTAATTGGAGCAGTTTGACTTAATTCTTCATTTGTGTAAATATCGTGTTGCTGATATCAGCAGTCCTTTCTCTGTTCTTTTCCTCTGCATAGTACGGAGTCTGGGTCTGAACCCTTTGGGAGAGGACACAGGGACAGCAGATGTCCTATCGCGTCTTATCCTTGAACGTACGACATGACTTTATACTCCTACATTCTTCACACTTCAGTTTGAAGAAACCTTTACAGTTGTTCTGATAACTAATATGAGTTTCTAATTAATTCTCTTCGTTTTCATAGGAGAGGACACAAATATTCTACCACTTTTTTTCCCCTGTGGCTCAATCAAAAGAGAAGTTTTGCCCACGGCTTTAAGGGGAAATGGTAAGCGTTCTCCCCTATTGTGCCTCAAGATCTTACGATTAAGACTCAAGGTGATAGAAGTCCCACGGGGGCTACACTAATTATAAAATAATAATTGTGCTACCTTCATCACTGCGGGGTTCTCTTTCTTTTGTTTCCAGGAGTGCCCCTCGAGACGCTGACTGTCTATCAAACAGCTGAACATCCAGAGCTGGAGAAAAATCTGAAGAACTATTTCACAGAGCAGGTAAAGCCGAACTGCTTCTGCATTCTACAGACGGCTTTTCTAAAAGTTTCAACTGTTCATTGGTCTGTGCATTTACAGGGCACTCCAGCCAGCATAGCGTTCTTCAGCCCATCGGGAGTGACGTTTTGCTTAGAGGTGGTACGGAGGCTGTCGGGTGAACAGCTGACTCAAATGAAGGTGAAGCCTCCTCATCGCCACACACATAAAACAATGCATGAATTTGCAGTGAATCTTCAGTGCCTCTGACAGTCAGCTGAACTTCTTTGTTTCCAGTTTGCAGCCATAGGGCCGACGACACAAGAGGCCATGGCAGCAGAAGGCCTGTGTGTCAGCTGTACTGCAGACAAGCCAACAGCTGAGCACCTGGCAGCAGCGATAGCCAAAGCTCTACAGTAACCTCCAGGACGCCCGCACACCGCTCTTGAATTCATCCACTTTATTGTATACTTTGTATATTCTGTGTTATTTATATGTATTGTCATGTGTCTGTTTTATTTTGACCATCTTATTTGCACTCAGGTAACTTTTTGGTAGCTTTTTGTGCCATAAGAGCCTCAAAAATGAATGTAATTATCATATTTATGTTCGGCATGCTCAAGAAAGTCAATCTATTTTGAAAATAAAGGTCAGTCAATGTGATGTCGGATGGAAGGTTTGGTTGTCGGTTATTTATTGTAAAACATTTGAGTGTGTGTGTTTGCGTGTCCTGTTCAAAACAGGTGTTGGAAGAAGTCCCGGCTGTCCTAAACCGCTATTGTCCACATGAAAGTGAAGGCTCTGACCTCGTTCCACAGGTCAACAACAGTCCATTTAAAACCAGTGGAGCGTGTATAACACATCCGTGCAATTCAGTGAAATGAAGCAGTTGGAGACAGTAAAGACAGGTTTACCTTTCACACAAAGATGAGGAAAGTGGGTTACCTCCAGAGAGTCGCACCTTTAGCTGGGTGTGGAGGAACTCAGTGTCTGCCTATAAAGCACTGTGGCTCCGTACTTACACTTATATAGTTAGTTACCTTTAGTAAACCAACGCCACGATGCTGACTTCTTTCCAGCTGATGACTTTGCTTTTTTGGACAAGCATTAGCTCGGCTGATGCAGAGAAACTCTACCATAACCGGGATCATTCGGATGTGCAGACCCTCAATCCTCACCAAGCTGACATCATATCAAACAAATACACAGCAGAGGTAAAAACATCTTGGCATTTTTCCGAAGTGCTCTCTACTTGTTCAAACTTCAGCATCTTTGAGATGAGACGTTTTATGATGTCATCATATAATGTTACCCATGTCTTGTTACAGCTATTTCTCTCGAGATATGGATTCATCAAGCCAGTGAACTGGGAGGAGGTGCAGTTTGAAGATTCAGACTCCTCTTTTTACGATGACTTCTCGGGTGACCTTCAGGACGTGATCCAGGAGGGAACCTCACATCACTCACGAGACGCTCCTGAGGACGGCGACCGCGATGACCACGACAGTCTAACCGAGAGCCGGGTGTTTATCTCGGCTCTTCAAGAGTTCCAGAGGGTATCGGGTCTTCCTGCCACAGGCGTGTTTGATGAGGCCACCAAGGTGGCGATGAACAAACCGAGGTGCGGAGTCCCTGACAAGGAGATCCAACCGGACGCCCCTGCAGCACCCGAGAACAACAGCGCCTTCGATACTGAAAGCAGTGGAAGTGACACTTTAAGCAAGACCGACAGTAACACATTAAATAATATAATCGCCGACACTTCTTCTTTTGTCCCTGCTAACCCCCCTGAAGATGACACATTCAATGTTAATGACACAGAAAGTGTTCTCACAGGCAATTCTAATGACACTGGCAGCAATTACACGGACGGCTTGAGCTCATACGATCACATTTTAAATAACACTTCTCTAAACAGTGGAGCGGTAAATATCAGCGTGAACGCCCGTCAGAGCGAAGCAGTGCGACGCAGGAAACGCCACCTCGCCACTCTCGTGGCCAAAAGCAGGCACAGGAGAGATCTGAGTGAGAGCGGTTACATGGCCTTTTCCAAGAGGGTGTTGAAATGGAGGCTGATAGGAGAAGGATACAGCAGTCAGCTGTCCATTGAGGACCAGAGGTACATCTTCAGGCTGGCCTTCAGGATGTGGAGCGAGGTGTCTCCCCTGGAGTTTATGGAGGATATGCGTTCTCCACTGGAGGATGTCGATATCAGGCTGGGCTTTGGCACAGGTAGGTCTGACCCAATACAGTATGACATTCATTACATTTAAAAAAAAATATTTTAAGTTAAATTGGGTTTTATCAAAGTAATATTCAACAGAAAAAACTATATAAATGTTAAAAAAACAGGCAATGTAGGCAGATTGCATTCTTACCATTCATCCAGACATTTCCGAACATTCCTCCAAAAGGGAAAACAACATAGGGTATTCCCATAATGCATGCATGTATACAAGATATTATCTTGATGAAATGAGTGAAGGTTTCAATTTATACCCTATTGCTACTTTTTCTTCCAAAATAAAATCCCTTGTTTGTGACGGTTAATCTCTTTTATCAAAGTAACAGCTTAAAGGTTCTTCACTCATTCACTGAGCCAGATATTTACTGAAAAAACACAATTCACATGTTAAGAATCAGCATATTTCAGCTCTAAGGCCATTAACAGTGTTCCATATAGCAGGAATATGTTGGTCTGGTCCAAGTATGCTTTTTATATCTTTAATGCACAGCCGCTGGATGATATTTATATACCTGCTCACGTGAAGTAACTTTCACTGTGTGCTGACAAGTTTTTCTTTTAATTCACACTGAAACCAGCGCACTCTTTTTTTCTTCCTTTTTTCATGTCTCTATATTTCACACAGGAAGGCATCTGGGTTGCAACCAGAGGTTTGATGGCACTGGACAAGAATTTGCCCACGCCTGGTTCCTGGGCGATATACACTTTGATGACGACGAACATTTCACCGGCCCCAACGCGGGCAGCGGAATCAGTCTTCTCAAAGTAGGCACGATCAAGGTAAATCACCGGATGTATAATGTTAAAGAATAGTAACAACACATATTTATTTCCTGTCTGTTAGGTAGCAGTTCATGAGATCGGCCATGTTCTGGGTCTCCCCCACATCTACAGAGCTGGCTCTATAATGCAGCCCAGCTATCTGCCCCAGGAGTCCCGCTTTGAGATGGACTGGATGGACAGGAAGGCCATACAGCACCTCTACGGTACACGGTTACTGCACCATCTCGTGGCTGCATACATACACACGAACCAAGACACATATGTTCAGTTTTATTTACATATCTACAGTAATCGATTGGCACAAAGGAATATGTGTTCGACAACGTGCTTGTGTGTGAACTCAGGAGTCTGTAAGGGCCGATTCACCACAGCATTCGACTGGATCAGGAAGGAGAAGACGCCCTACGGGGAGGTGGCCATCCGCTTCAACACCTATTTCATGAGAGACGGCTCGTACTGGCTGTATGAGAACAGAAATAACCGAACACGCTTCGGAGATCCCGTTGCCCTGCAGACTGGCTGGCGTGGGATTCCCATGAACGGCGTGGATGCGTATGTGCATGTGTGGTCCCGAAAAAAAGATGCCGTTTACTTCTTTAAAGGTAGGACCGGTGCTAGCCTACAAATGTAAATACTGTATGAACCACTCGGTAAAGCTATTTTCATAGCGTGTATCATTTGGTGAATTTTTGTGTGTGTACAGGTGCTCAGTTCTGGAGGTACGACAATGAGAATGACCGGGCGTTCAGACAGGACCCTGAAGGTCACCGCTATCCGAGGCTGATCTCAGAAGGTTTCCCAGGCGTGTTCAGTCCCATTGACACAGCCTTCTATGACAGGAGGGACTCTCGCATCTACTTCTTCAAAAACACTCTTGTAAGAATTGCACCCACATCAAAATCCCCAAATATCTTTCCTAAAGTTGTGTTAATCAAAGTAGCACAAACTCATTGACATACGGAAGACCTGGAGCCTATTAATAAAGCATAGGACTACTGGTTGCTTTCTGGCATATTATTAAGCTGCCATGTATCGTCCGGGAACAAACATAATACACTGAGTATTAAATATGTATACACAAACGTTTTGGCGAGACCAAAGCCCGAGCTAATTCATTGTTTCTCCGCATCACGAGGGAACATATTCATGCAAACCAACCTGCTGCACGTCCTCTGTTGGCGTGTTTGTAATTTAATTGATTTCTATATGAGAGCTAAAACAATTATCTGTTCAAACAGGTGTACGCGTTTGACGTGGAAGCCAACCGCTTGGCACGAGGCTTCCCCAAAAACATCAGAGCTGTTTTCCCTCCAGTGGTGAGCGGAGACCATCCAGATGGCAACATTGATGCGTCATACTTCTCCTACACCCACAATGCCGTCTTCCTCCTCAAGGGCGCGCGCTTCTGGCAGGTGTTGGGAAGCCGAGATCGCTGGCGCCGGCCCTTTCTGCCACGAAATGGCCTGCTGCCACACAAGGAGTTGGCCGAGCACTGGTTCGACATCTGCAACGTTCATCCCACCGCTCTGAAACTAAGCCGCTGAGGCAGAGATTCATCAAACCCTACTGATGTGAGCTGATATGGACTGCTGGTTCACCTGTGCTGGTGGATGTATTCATGTTGTCATATGCGTGTAGACATCTTCTACTTTAAAGTCACATTATGCAACAATTGTACCTTAAAATAACAGCTTGAAAAAAAATTGTGCCGCTACAATGACTTTTAATATGGCGATTTGCGCCTCCGCCATTGCCATCGGGGGTCTGTGGGGAAATAACTCCGCTATGTAGGATTCTGGGGCCGCCCGATCCGGGGCGGATGTACTTCGACCTGCTTTCTGGCAGTGATTACGCAATGTCATATAGTGCCAGTCCACGCTCGCAGTATAAGGGCGAAGCAAGCGAAGTCTCTTGTCATGAATTACACGTTCCAATGTAAATTATGAATATGTAGCTTTTTGGTGATGTCAACAATATTGTATTCGATCACACGTACTCCACATTCAAACATTTAGAAAACAACGTATATTGGCTGAAAACGCGATCGGTATTTCATCTAAACTAAATGTTGTCATTCTTTTGGTTATGTTAGCATTCATCTCCGATATCACAATGAATAAAACTATGCAGTCATATTTATGTAAAATCTTTGAATATTCTTACCTTATCGGTTGACATCATTTCTTGGTTTCTGACTTCGTCTGGTCATCAATACAAGTATATGCGAGGCTGCATCTATCGTAACTGGGTATTTACGACACTGAAGTAAACGTTAAATACCTCCAAAACTGAAGGGGGCGCTAAAAGGGAAAAACTCCACAATGGGGCTTTAAAACAATATGTATTTATCTGTATTTTATGTCTGTTTTAATGAGGCGTGTTATTCATGTGTCATCGGTTGTGTCTGTCTTTCCCTCAGAGGTGCCAAATGCATACTGCCATGAAAACTATCATTTGTCATAATATACTTATTTCTGGATTGTTTTTACACAGACGCCTCATTTTTATTCACACTGTTGAAAAATTGCTTTCAAATGGCACACTTACAACAAAAAAGGGGATGTTTATGCAAGAACATGTGAAATAATGTCAAACCTCACAATATACTTATTGAGAAATATAGAGTGACACATTGGACCCATGTCCTTTGAAGAAAGCTGCGTAAACAGTTTTGTAGTATTATGCGTGTATAAAAATGGAAATTTATTCAGAAGACTGAGAGTGGTTTCTTAGTGAATTTATAGATGGAAGAATTATGTTCTTTTTCTTTTAAAGGAAATGCTATATATATTGATTTAAAATGTTTATCATCAGAAATATTATACACATGGATCAAAATTCATCCAGATTCCTTCGATTTTGCCTTATTTGCACAACATGATAGGAAGGATATATGATGATGATGATGGAAATATATATGCACCTGGTTCCATGGCCTCTTGTTTGATTGACAGTGTGATCTCAGGAAACCTGCTCTGAATGTATGAAACTATCACTTCCCTCTCAATCAACTGCAGCAATTATAATCTATATATGTCTGCAAGCAGGAAGGAATATCACGTCAAATGTATTTACATCATAAATCACACATTTGCATCATGATTTTCAAAAAAAGATCCCTTGATGCTCTGATACCTCTCTAGCAGTGCAACACGCTTTAGGACCGAGCTGCAGGGAAACAATAGAAGCTTCATCAATAACAACCTGGAGAGGGTGGAAACTAGTGATTTGTTTCTTTCAATTTCTTCTCGTTATAAAAGGTACGGTTGAAGATTTGCACACAATCAATCAGAAAACACTCTTGAAATAAGGATTGAAAGCAAAACATGATTGAAAAAGCCACTCACTTCCTTAATGCTGTTCCATCTCATTGTAATCATTTGAGCACGGGGCAAAGAAACAGACATCGATTCTGTAATCAATATGTTACTTGAACACTCTTATTAATTCCGCTCATTTTAGGAGATTACGCTCCTGGTGGGCTCCAGATAACTAGCGCTGTGCTCCGGGCGCTCCACAGGCTTTATTAATAAATTGAAGTAGAAATCAATTATAAGCACAGGAACAAAATGTCATGGTAAGTGGGGCTACGGAGACGGATGTCATGAGATGAGGAGTGTGCTTTCTGTAAAGGTGTGACCGGCACATAAATATCCCTGTGCATCTTCTTCTGGCATCAAATGATATTCCATGTTATTTTCATTCCGGAACTAAATTTCAATGGGTATCATGTCTGGCGTCCTGGTTGAAGTCCATTTAAACAATGTAAAGATGTATCTTTGTTATTATTACACTATTTTCAAGGCAAATCATCCCTCCGAGAGATTGAATAAACATCCCGCAATTCAGCGTGAAGTCACATTTGTTTGACTTTTACATGCCACATGTGTGTTGCTGCACCATATTGAAATCTCAGCAGGAAATATTGATGAACTAACATTGAATCCATTCCATCAGAATCAGTGCAGTGGAGGTGAGTTTATCCCGATATGAAGCGTCACACATCTCCTGCCACCCTGGAATTCCCCATATTGAGTATTTCCCAACTCCATGCAGTCATTCACACGTGTGAGTCCCCGGCTAGTGCACAGCTCAACGATCTGTGCTTTTGAGCTCACTGTGCTGCTATTGAAGCTCCCATCCCTACACCCCGGGCCTCTTTGGATGCGACTGAGATAAATGAGATCAGTCATGCTGATGGAGCCTGAGCTGCTGCAGCCTCACAGAGTTACAGAAACCTGTGTCATGGCACAGAAATCCACATGGGAGGCACTTCAATAACAGGAGACTGGGACGGGAATGGTGCCTGCAGCACATCCCATTTATAAGAAATCTCCCAAACGCTCGCCTCGTGTCTGTCTCAGAGCAGAGAGTAAAACATAGGAATCAATCATGTCTGTGTCCTCCAGTAATGTGTCTTTGTGTGTGCCCTGGGATTAGTTTGACAAACTGCTGCACGCCGTTGCATTTGAATGTATCCTGAAGAATCCCGCCTGCCAGCTCCCGGCTTTAAAGGATATTCATGTCGTCCCGTCAGCGATCTCTGGGGTTGACTTGATGCCGAGGATGATGTCGCTGTCAACGTGTTCACGTGAAGAGAACATTACCAGGATTTCCCCTGTGATGAAAAGAAGGATGGCATTTTCCTCTGTGAGTCACCACATTTTTGGGACGGGTGTTTAATAGTTTCAATTTATTGTACGCTGGAGTTGAGAAATCCTTCATTGTACGTGTTATAATATTCACACAGCACTGTGGAAATGGTGTGAGTGAGTGAAGCGGTAACCTCGTCGGGGAAGGGAAAAAACAATGCCACGACTTCAAGGGCATTCAGTCGCCATTCCCCGAGCACGCTCGTCCTCACCCTTCACCCATGATGACCTGCCAACTGAATTCACACCCCTTTGTCTTCCCGCCGTCTCGTCATCGAAGGGGCCGAACACAATTTGTGGAACAGTTTAGCTCCCCACCTTCCTTTTTGTATGAGTTGTTTTCATCCTGTCACAGTAACTATCCTGTCATTCCAGATCCTGCTTCCCATCTCGTCAATCCAACTCCCCTCACCTGCCTCTGATCACCTCGTTAGTCCCTCATTCCCTTCACCTGGTCCTCACGCCCTTCTCACCTGCAGCCCATCCCCTCATTAGTCCCTCACTATTTAGCTCCCTCACTTCCACTTGTCCTCTGCCAGATTGTTTTGTGTTCTCAGACCAAGCCCTTGAGCGGTCCACTGTTTGTTTGTTTATTCAGTCTGTTCCGTTCTTGACAAATACTTTAAGTAAAAGATCTTTAAGAGCATTATCTGTCTCCTGAGTCGTGCATTTGGGTCGACCCTAAATCCCGCCGTGACAATTTGAGTAAAACTACATTTCGTTGTCCCGGTGCCTTTTACTCTGTGCAATGACAATAAAGTTGAATCTGAATCTGTCTTGCAGGAGACAATCTAAATAAGAGTGGTCAACATTAAAGTAATGGGTCTATTTCATAACTCACAAAAAAAGCATTTAGTATTAAAACGTTGACTTGAACCAACATTAAGAAGAAGAAGAAGAAGTCAATATCTTAAAGATCGGAGACAATGGAGAATTCATTTGTGCTTTACATACTTCACACACCAGCACTTTGACAGCCCATACATTTGCCTCTACTATACACCTACTGTGAAGTCTGGTGCCACAGTGTTATTAAAATGTAAATGTAGGGAATACATAATATTGTGGCTTCAACCATGTTTTATGCTCCAGGAAAAGGAGCCAGGAAAAGGAGCCAGTAGAGGGCAACCTCAACACATAGAAGTCCTCAGGACTGCTGCGTTAACCCACAACTGTCTATTTACTGCACAATTGGTTCTTATTTTTCAAAGTATTGAGTTTTCCACATGTGTATCGGCAATATTTTGCATCACCCCACAAATGTATATGACATTTGTAATTGGCCTGAGATGCAGCAGAGAACAAAAGTCCATGCGTGTTGTGTTCATTTTCAAACGATAAATATGTGATTTTAGACCAATGCTTATGAATTCAATCAAAGTATATTGAGTTGTTAATGAGATAATGTGTAATGCGTATCTTTGTGGTGTTACTGGAAGGTACCGGAAGCCTTCCTTTGCATAGTTTCATTTCTGTCAGGTGTGTGTTTTGATAGCGGAATAGGAACGGGGACGAATCTTTCTGCATTCTGTATGTGTCCCCTGTTGTCAGAGGCCTACTGTGGAATTCTGTCGTGTGTTTGCATGTGTGTCAGTGTGTGTGTGTGTGTGTGTGTTTGTTTGTTTGTTTGAGTGTTTATCTCGAAATGACAGGTTATGGAAATACATTTTGCCTTGGTATACACACAGTATGTGCTATGCTTCACTATGTTTTGAAAGGGAATTTGTTGCTGCTGCCAAAGATTGCACCGGCACACCGAGGCAGGGTGCGGATCAGCATTTATTCTGCACTAATAAGCGAGGAAGTCAAGACTTTCCTGAAAGGCGGATTTTGAGTTGAAAGTTGTTTTGCGCATTAACTCTGAGCGGCATTGTTAACAAGGCTGTGGCTTGTTTACAGAGATTCACAAATCAAGCAGTCTCTCACCTCACTCACAAAATACACTCGGGAATACATTCTCGCAAACATCGCCTACGCCCACGATTGCACAAATGCATACACGTGTAAGCTCTCACAAGAATCACACACACACACACACACGTACAGATGTTCCCCCACATGTCGCTCCCCACTCCCCCTCCTCCCTCGCTGCCTCTCTTCTTGCCCTCAGATAAAGAAAGTTTGGATTTAAAGAGAATACCGCCGACTGATGCCTTCACAACTGATGCTCAATTTCACATTCGAATCAATATTTCAGAAGCTTTTATCATCAAATAGTTTCTTGCAAAGTGCTCCTCGCTAAGTATCTTTCATGTTGAGGAGAGGTAAATAGGATTTGGAATTCACAAACCTAAGCTCTCATGCCGCCATTACACCATGAAGACGTCTGCAATAAAAAGCAGGGGTTTATTTTAGACGCCAGAATAAGTTTCTTTGACTTGATATCACCCTTTGGTTACGAATGTAAGCAGGAGTCACTACACCACATGGAAATAGTACAGTAATTACAAATCTTCTCTTGAGAATAGTCCATGTATCAAACAGACTAATTTGAATAGGGGAATCCAAATCATGCAAGTGTAATTAAGCATTGTGTAGCCTCATGCATAATGCAGCATTTAGGTATTGACTAAATACCTGATAAACAAATCGTCTGGGTGTGAGAGCAACCCGCTGTTAAGTTGTAATAGTTCATTTTGATAACATCTGCAGAGGTCTTATGTTTTAAATTAATACATATAGAAAGATATTATCATAGACAATATTAAGGAGAATATTGATATTGTAATACTCTATGCAAATGTAAATAATACTTTAAAAATTAATGTATATTGCATGAGAGTGACTGTATGTTAGTATGATAGATTGACGAAGCCGTTGAAATTCGCCGGTTGAATTCCGTGAAGTGACTTTTATTGTGAAGAGACTTTATAATGCAGTCAAAAACTGATGCGGAATCTTATTGAGAAAAATCTTTAGGGGTCTTTTCTGTAAGGCCCCGACGGAGGAGGACGGAGGCTGAAGTTTGCCGAGCCGGCAGCCTGAGCGAGCAGAGAGCGTGTTTGTTTTGTTTTCCGCTTGTTTGCCATTAAATGTTAAAAACTTAATCCACGCGCGTCCGGAAGTCTGTTTTCCCACCATCTGCGAAGTGCCCAGTTTTCAAATACCAACACCCGTCAATACAGCTCAGTAGCAGTTGTTTGCCTCCGTGGTGCATGGAGGAATCTCCTCTGAACACTGACCTTTGGCGGAGGAGGACTTTCAGAAACAAAACAAGGGGCTTTCTGGTGATGTCAGTCTGAGTGGCAGCTGCAGGTCAATGGGGGGAGGAGGGGGAGGCTGTCCCACGCATGGCCACACTGAAGTGGCTGCCCGGCCGCTGTCTCTATTTTGGGGAGCGGGACAGCGCGTCAGGAAGCATACGTGCTGTTTCAGACCCGTTTTGTTTACTTGACCTTGTTTTTGCCGTCTTAATCTCAAGTCCCTAGTTTATGCACACAAACGTACGGTGCTGCTTCCACCTGTCAACACAACTGCTCTCGTCTGACGGGCCCTTTTATTCTCTTCTGAGCCACAGAGGCACACCTGCTTATGAGACCACTTGTACATTCAGGATCACCAAACAAGGAATTTGTCAAGTGGTCGAGCATTTGGGGTTCCTCCTCCTCCTCCTCCTCCTCCTCTACCCGTCCCCTCCATCTCTCTCCTACGGCTGTCTCGAGATCCCTCACGGATTTTCTCCTCACCTCAGCACCCCCACCCAATTTTCTCCTCCTCCAGCCTCCCTCTCTCCCGCTCTCTGTTATACCAGAGGAACAGATGGGGTTTAACTCAGGGGGATTGGTGGTTTTGTATGAACAGTCCCTTACTTAACTGGGGGGAAGGGTGTCACACTTTGTGTTACATGCCAGTGTGTTTGTATGTGTGTGTGTGTGTGTGTGCTACATAACTAGAAACTCAACCTGATCTCATGTGCGTATAAAAGGCATGACATTTAAAGGGCATTCTGCGTGTCATAATAACACGTTTTTTGTCATCTTACGTTGCGTCTTCACTGTGAAACGGCTGCACTTAGATCACAATCAGAGAAACTGCTGTTTGTTCCCCACGTTTATGAGTGACGCCACTTCCCTTGGTTTTTTAAACCCAAACGACGATCTCTACCTCAACCTAACCAAGTAATTTTGTTGCCTAAACAGAACTAAGTTTCCCGTGAAGTCGAATTAGTATTTTAAAAACACTGTATGCATGTAACGTGCAAAATCTGACAGTTGTTAAAAAAAATAACCAACAAAAACTGTACGCCTGGACACACTGAACAAATGTCATTCTCACCTCGAGATTGTAACCTCTGGAAAGCAAACAAAATGTGGACACATTTGCTCTGCAATAAAAAACACCTTGTAACATGTTTCCATGCATGGCAAAACATGTCGTCAGTAAGTGTGTGTTCCAATAGTAATCTCAAGGTCTTCTCCCTCCTGTAATGTATGTGTTTTTCTCGAATATACATGTTGCACTCTCCCATGTTCATGAAAGATGCATCTCTCTCCATTCAACACGAACAGCGGGATAGTTGTTTTGCAGCACCGCGGCTAAAACCTATTTGAAAATAGACCTCAGAGTTGTTCTTCTCCAAACAGCTGCCATTATTCATGAATGTCAGCTACGGGATGTATTTCGTATGTCAGTGTCAGAGAGATTATATTATATTACAACCTCTGGCTGGTGTTGGTGACGGCTTTTTTTTTTTAAAGTGCCAAACCGTGCATCAGTAAAATAAATATTGCATGCTTTTCACCTTGAAGGATGTGGTATATATTCTAACCACTGCTCCGGGAAGTGAAAGAATTATGTCTCCCTCCTCCTTAATGTTCATGCATTACATTTTGGAACACTCAATAGGCAGGAATCTCGCTGGGAGCTGGAGTTTGAGCTTTGGCTCCCTCCCATGTAGGTCACACCTTATTATGGCAAATTTAAAAGTTCTTGCCGTGACTTTCTGTTTAGAACATGAGAAGGAGGTCCCCCGTGTGCATGTGTGTCACGGATTTAAACGATATCGTTTCACCTCCTTTCTGGAGTGTTTTGTTTGATCTAAATGAGAATTGGAGAAAGTGGAACAGCTCGTGAAGGAGCAGTGAGAAATCGAGACTGACGTTGCCACCTCACAGCCCTGAAATTGTGCGGAGTAGTTGTGCCAGTCTCTTTGTTTGGAGATTAATGTTGCGTCAGTCTCATTCTTTGTATGAGGGACACGAGCCAAATTGCATGTTGAGATCTTGCTACTCTCAAAACACCCATTCTGATCCAGAGGAAAATAGGAGAGCAGCGCTCAGAGAGAATCGTGAATTTATCTGACATGCATGGGCTCCCGCTATTATGAGCTATTGATATTCTGCCAATCAAAGCTTGCCATTTGTGGCATCATCAGCCTCTGTGTTTCAACTTTATATGTGTGTCTTTGTATGTTGGTGGAACATTGCAGGGTTCTGCTGTGCGGCCGTACACACACAGCCCTGAATTAGGAGGCCCCTCTTTCTTTTTCTCCTCTTTTTCTTCCGGCTTTGCTCAGGGGCATGACACATTTCTGAGGGGCTTTGGATCCCGTAGCCTATTCCTTCAATTATTCAATGGTTGGCTGGCAGATGAAGTGAGGCCACGAATAAAGCAAATCTGTGGGCATATGAGCTCTGACTATACAAACACACTATTAGCACTTATTTCCTCTGCTCATCCTTGAAGATGCACCATGGCATCCTGGAAATGGGGCGCCGCGAGCAGTGGTTGGTGCTTCTACGCAGAGCTCTCACACACTGCCTGCACATTCAAGCTCAAACAACAAACTCTCGTGCGAGGCAACTTACTGCTGCTTTGGCCTTTGTGAAATCAGGCCAGTGCTTTTTCGGGGACTCGGTGGAGCAAATCAGATTATAGCTCTTTTCTTGCAGAGAGGTGTCACTCCAATGATGGAGCCGTGACTCCTAATAAAAGCCTGATCTTCATTGACACCCCATCCTCCTCTAACTTAGTGCAGTCAAGTGTAGGACAAAAGCAAAAGAAGGGGTGGTGTGCTCCACCCTAATGAAGTTGTAGGTCTTGTTCCTCGCTGCGCTCTGTTGGAGAAACAAAGCTAATCATAGCGAGAGCAGCCCCAGACTGCTACAACAGAGGCACCAGGTGCTTGTTTATTTTTTTCCTTTTCTTCTTCTTCTTTTTTTCTCTCTCCGCCGAGCACCTGCCTTTAACCATCTGCACCTGCTGTCTGCAATAAGACAAGGGTGCAGCACGCACAGCAGTCCCTGGATGTATGACGGGATTGCTCGGTTGATTGCGATGATGCCTCAAGGACAAACAGCACACACGTCTCTTATCTCCTGCTATAAATCCTCCAAGAGAGAAAAGAAAAGTCTGACTGAACGCTGACCCTCTTTGTTGCCCTGACAGGAAACGAAACAGAGGCGTATTCTGCATCAAACCGCCACTGTGTGTTGACAAAACTGCCGGACAGCTTTAGATTGCTGTTGCATGTATTTAGGAAACCCTGGCAAACATTTTTTTATTTTATTTTTGCTCTCGCGACGTCCCTTTGTTGCATGATGTTAATCTCCTCAGCAACAGACTGCTGATATATTTGGTTCACAGGAAGGTCAAGGACGAGCCACACGCCCCGCCCTCTTCCTGCAACAAAGCTTGTATGGAGGGGGGGGGGGGGAACTGTCAATAACTCAGAGCCGCCACACCCACTCCACAGAGGGGGAAAGTCAACTCGGATATTTTACTTTACCTTGTGGATCACTGCAGAAGTCTTTCCCAAAAGATCTTGGCATTGAATAGCACAATCGTTCAGGTCATGGATCAACTAGTAAAGGAAAAGGACTTTCTCTTCCATTTCTGGAATCTTTCCTTTGGGAATGCAGTCAAACTTCTGTTGCCTGGATTTTGTTCTGGCCTTCAAATTCCAAATACTTCACCTATGATTCAGAAAATACAAATAAACAACAGATGACGAGAACGGCGTCGTATTATTTTTGAAAACAGGATACAACTGTAGATGAATCTATGTGGCGCCCCGTTCTTCGGTCTCTCGCTCTGCCGCCGTCTCTTTGATGTGCGAGGAGGAGAAAGCTGTGCACCTGTGGGGAGCATTAGAGGGTGATGGGAGTGGAGAGGGGATGGATGGGCGGGGGGGGACTGCAGGGTCGTGAGCAACCGCCAACTTACTTGAGTGTCTATCCACCTTGGCCTGCTGCTGCTGCTGCTGCCAGCACTGCCGTGCCAGACTCTGCTCTTCCAGATAAACAAATGCTCGACAAATTTCTCTTTGTTAAACCTGTGTCGACTGCTGCATAATAATGAAGGCTGGTGCTGCCAGAGCATGTGTCCAGCCGGTAATGATCCTCCTGTCTCAGGGAACAATGAGAAAAGAATGTATTCACACAGACGACGGGGCGCTCTGCAGCTCTCTACATTCTTTTCTTCCTGGACTGTCTTGGCTTTGGTGTGAATGTGCTTTTGTGACCACAGTAGTCCAGTCACTCCGCACAATTCTCCTCCGACGTATTCACAGCAGATCCGGGATGCAGTCCAGGGGCGCCGTTCTTACGGTTCATTTTATTTAGTCCCTGACTTTTCGTTCAACCGTCTGTGATATCACAACACAGTTTGCCTTTCCTCAAGGAGAGATCGTTAAGATTAAATTGCAGCACGGTGCGAATACATCTCATCACTGCTGGTCAAAATGCCAAATACAGGCGATCTTATGACAGAGATCAATTGGGGCTCTCTCAGTGCCTGGCTCCAACTGGGCCCCCCTATCACAGGATCAATAATACAACATTAGGCCATACTTATTTAAAATCCACATCTTAAAAAACATCTCTGCTATTCTCTCCGGACTCTACCTAATTATGCATGTCTGAGGGCTGTGGGGGGAGGAGGTGAGAAAGGCGGACTAGTGGAGGACTTTGTGTGGCTTGAGTGCACCGCTGAAGGCAGCCAAAGTCTACTTTGATACCTGGCAGCTGGATCTCCCCGTTTCAGATTAAAATTACTTTCAGAATATCATGCAAATTGACCAGATCACAAGGTTACTGTGATAATGAGCAGAGAACGACAAGGTATACAACTGCAGCCGTGAGTTTCAAATGTGGCGCATATTTGCCTTACCGGGCTGTAAAAGGGGATCGCATCTCATATTCTGGAGGGTGACCCCATTCCAGAGGTCATATCCAATTAAACAAACAGAATGCAGGATTCTCTTCCATGTGTAAAAATGCAAAGTGGCGATCCCCAGCCTGGTGTAAAAATGCAAAGCCCGTCTGCAAGGATCATTTGAAATCCTTGTTTCCCCTCCTCCGCTCACGTATGTTACATTATCTTTGTCAAATATGTATGGAATGGGATGGTGAAGAAAGCTAACACATGGTGCCCTGAGCAAAAGCACGTCTTTAGCTGTTGCATAGCAGCCATGCATTTGATGAACGCTGTATCTATGGAGAAAGAAATGAGGAACTGGACTATTAAACTTAAAGTGTGTTTGTTCACCGACCGCTTCTTTAATCCTTTCAGTCTATACATGAAATTAATGTTTCTGCAGTTCATTAAATCCAAATATTCAGGCTTAACTATACTTGGGTCTTAAATATTGTCAGATCCTTTATTTAAATCTGTAACAATTAATGTTTTTACGTTAAAGGGTCACATGACTGTATTGTGAATTGTGCAATGGCTATCTTGTGGAGTTGAAGTCACAGACTGCTTTACAGATCTTTAGGTGTATTTTTTGGGGGGTTTAACAGACGGAACTTTACTGTTTTGGTTACATCATTTTACAAAAGGGGCAGTCCCAGGTTTTTAGCACAGAAGCTTGTCTGACTAGCTCGTGTTCATCGTGGAACGTGAAGCTAATGAGCCAGATGTTGGTGGTGGAGAACAAAGCAGAGCCAAAGAAAAGAGTGCTAATGTTGCTCCACATCTGCTGGATGTGTAAATAGGCTGTTTGCGAACAGGTTTAACATGTAACCGTAAAGGATAAACTCATATATAATATGTCAGTGTTACGTCATCTGAAGATATGTAATTGTTTTGTTTACAGCTAGTTTCTGCTGCTCCTCTAAGTGTTGAAGTACTAATAATGCAGAATGATGATGTAGTATTGTTATGCTAGATACTGTATTTTTAATACTGATGGCGTAACA
Organism: Pseudoliparis swirei; assembly: GCF_029220125.1. NCBI lineage: Eukaryota > Metazoa > Chordata > Actinopteri > Perciformes > Liparidae > Pseudoliparis > Pseudoliparis swirei. Next base: position 6,594,345 of record NC_079400.1, on the reverse strand, counting down.
CATTTTTAGCATTTTATGCCGTTGCTGGTCACGATGGCCTACATAACTACATAAATAATGTGTGTCACTCTAATCTATAACAATGCATCATATTTCCTAAACTGATCCTATGGCCTCTACACAAAATATGAATCTGCAAAGTAACCATATAGATGTGGTGGAATAAAAAGTACAAATCTTCATCCTGAAACAAAGTGAATGAAAATAAAGTAACATAATATAAAAAATGTCAGATTCCACCTCTGGTATTATCGATTAGCATTAATATTAGAATAAAATAAAATGCAGTATTTGCAGAATACTTTAAGGTGAGGGAGGGGAATTTAAGGTGAGCAAATGAGACACCTGGCATGTGATCAGCAGCTGACCAGCCATATGTCTGCCTGTGCCCAAAGGCTGTCTTTATAACGTTGTATACTGCAGACCTGCTGCTGCTGCTGCGGGTCCTCCAAATGACAGACGCTTTGATTTAGTTTTTATTGCCGAATCTTACTCCGGTAATGAAGTTGGGACTGTTATGTTTCTCTCATTACCTTTTCATTAAATATATGACTAGAAAATGGGGTTGCCATGGCGATGGCTCCTTGAAGTCTCCAAGCTGTATGCAGTAGCTGCATTGTTTACTCTTTTGCCAAGAGTGCTGTCTTCAATAGGAAATAAAGACTTTTTTTTCTTTCCCGCACCTTCATCTTTTTTTCCCCTCCTCTCCTTTATGGATCAAACAATGACCCAACGCAAATAGAAAATCTTTCAGTGGCCATTTGTTAATGCTGAGAGGATTCATTATCTTGCTCGTTGCTCCCAAAATGATAGGCTAGCTGATGCAACTAGGTGGGGTGGGAGGGGAAAAAGTAATTTACAGGCTGTGAGTAGTAATTTACACAAAAAAGATTAAATAAAATGGTATGGAGCCATTTTGTCTTAATGGCAGTCGGGCTAAAAATCTGCAAAAGCAACTGCTTTTGATAACCTGCTGCAGCCAAGTCACTCTTTCATTGCTTGTGATGAATATGAGAGAGTAAAAGTATCTGACACTAAACCCATCTATCCAGCCGTGTTATTAAAGAGAACGCTTTAGTATCAGAGTTATTATGGTGCCCAGAAGCAAGGTAAATAAAAGAGGGTAAAGACAGAGTCACAACCTTCCTTCCTCATTCATCAGCAGCATTTTCCAAACCATTAGCCCTGTCATTGCTTCCTGTACTTTTCATGTCTGCTGGCTGGCTTCACCCTCAGTACTGTGATTAGTTCAAGCAGGATGCCGCTCATCGATTTTGCCCCACTGGGTGTACGTTAACCCTCTGCCATCTTTTAATTGCTTCTCTTGCCTGTTAAAGCAGTACATGGCTGCTGCTGCTGCAGGAAATAAAGGACGAGAGTTGAATTTTTTGTTTTAATGCTCTTACGGTGGTTCCAAAACATGCGGGATGGCGCCTTTCAGAATATTCAAACACATCGAACTCCATCTGCACCATCAAGCGGTAAACATGTTTTGCTTGCATCTCAGAATAAGGTGTTTAATTGAATGTGTTACCTGCTGGCAGCAATTACCATCATGCCATGAGGAATGAATGGAGGAAGGAAATATCTGTGTCTTTCGAGCTTATTGTGTTTTCTGAAAGTAACACGTGATTGAAATAGACATGATAGCTGTGGTAAACCAAAGGTGCTGCATGTATGCAGAGAGATGAGCATGGAATGGGTTTTTGAGAATAATAAATCACAACTCGCAGAAAAAGCCTCCTTTGAATTGGATTACGATGGATCCCTCATGACGCGACGTGGGTTTCCTGTCATAAAAAGCAATAACTGCTTAAATGTTTCTAAAGAGCCCTGGGTTCATATTTATCCTGGGATTTATAATTAACCATCAGCATTATACATCATCAAACCTCTTATCGCGGCATTGCAAAGAAAATGTTTAAAGTTGAAGCATCTCAATATTTGTGCAAAGCCTAAAGGGATATTTAATAGCTTTCAGAGTGTAAAAACTTTTAAAAACAGTGCCAAGATTACAACTGTGAACAATCCATAAAACTGATATATTTTCCTCACACGCTGTTGTAGATATCACACCATCTGTACATATGCACGAGAAACACTTTGTCAGAGAGGAAATCAAACGGAGACATGAGCAGAGGCAGCGTCATTTAGAGAAATGAGAAACATCAGCCATAATGAAAGATGATATATATGCTTTTAGAGTGTGTCTGACATTGACAATGTGGGACATTCAACCACTGAAAGTCTCACCTCGTGAAAGAGAAATGGCAGAAAATCGTCTGCTGACGTGTGCTGGTGGGTTTAAATTTAGCAATTCGTGGCACAAAAAAGGATTTCAAATGAGTCAATATTTGCTCGGACACAACACTTCCTCTGAGAGAACAACATTTGTAAATGAAACAAATACATTTGGTCAACATGTTGACAGAAGTCCTGTAATGTGGTTACGAGGGCCTCGTAAAGGCAGCCGAGCAAAACTTCAATACTTTTCTAAACGGCCCCCTTGCTTCTCGACTCCCAATCATTATTGGAATGCTTTTTTGAAGGTCTTCAATTTGCATCCTAATGCTGCGCCCTTGTTCAATTCAATTTACAGTGCAGATACAGAAGCGATAAGTGTGACGGAGGTTAATCCCCAAGCAAGGGAAGGCAGTAAAATTACAAAACATACGCAACATCATTTTACTTTTATATGTCCTTCGTATGAATTGAGCTGATAAAACATTTATATTCAACAATAATCCATTCAACATCAGCAACTGTATTAGTAAAGAATGTACGCAGAGGCACAAAATAATCAGTTCTAACGCTACTCAAAGATAAGGACATTTAAAGTGCATCTACTGTACGACTGAGCTGCCCTTGTTTCATGATTTGTGTATCTGCCGTTCGCTTCATGTCTACATGTTTACTTAGCAGTCATTTATGTACTCATGGTCAACATTAGAACACAAGGACAAACAGCACAGCGCATTCAACAAAGTGGGAGAGTTGTTTCCCAAAGCTGGCACAGAGTGGAAATGACAATGGTGTCACAAGAAACAGATTGGATTTGGGCTCAGGACACTTTGGGCCTCTTTTTTCCAGGGAGGGGTGTAAAAAGTAGGTTGCAATGCTGGGGGTGTATGCGCCCAGCCCCCAGGGCTAAGACACACAATATGGGACACACACACACACACTCACTTCTCTCCCTCATTATATCTTCAATTATCAAGTCAGGAGAGAAACTCATTATTTTTCGAAGTCAGTGCCCATGCTGGTGTTCTTTTTGACACAACACAGGAACGGAACAGACAGAAGTCTATTTTGGCGCGATTTGAATCTCTTAATACTATATTCGCTAATTGTGAGAATAATCATGTTAAAATGACACTGAGGGAAATATGATATATATATATATATATATATATTCACTTTTCAGAATAAATGGTGCTGTGCACAACATGCAATTAAAGAGCAGGAAGTAATTAGTGGTGGGTTAGCTCATTATTTGATGCAGTGTTTTTAATCGACAAAAAGGGCATTTCATGCGAGCCATGACCAGGCTGAACAGCATGTGACCCACCACAGGGACTGTATCTGATTTCATTATTAGCCACAGTTTGACTGGCTTAGCCCTTGTATGTACCATGAACACCTTTACCCTTGGGTGGCTTGAGTTAATTATTTCAGGCTATAATGCCTGAGATACCACCTAATAAGCATGGAGTGTTACAAATTATGATGCTTGGATTAGCTTCTGCTTCCACTATGAAAGCCTAAATCGTCTCAGTGGTTAGAAATGAATGGGCTTTAAAAAAAACACATCAAATATGGTCAAGGTACCTTTTGCAGTTGTCAGGCTTGTGAGCGTTCTGGATTGATTAAAATCCAACGGTTCTAAAGCAACCACCCAAATTACAATGAAGGTTGTTGAGGAGCCTGACAATAATACCTGCAGGCACGACTCGCGGCTCATACAGTACGTCCTAACCCGAGGAAAAACGTACCCAAATGAATCAGGAATGGCTCTTGAACCATATGCTTGACATGCATATTTATAGTCTCACTTGAAAGTTAAGAAGCTAAAAGAATATGACCCCGTTGTAATTAAATTTATTTTTCTTACCTTTTCAGAGTAAATGGAGATGCAATAAAGGACCAAATAAGATTATTTTTTTAGCATAATATATAATCTAAATTTTAAAGACAATAAAACTGTAGTATAATACAATATATAAAGATGCACCCAGGCAGTTTGCACGTTTTGGTCATGCTTACATATAAACTGGTAACTCTGAGTTTTACTTCAAAGACTATTTATTTCAATATGGCCGTGTTACAAATAACATGAATCCCCCTAAAACATAAAAAATAATCAGAAACACAATGAATATTGATGAATATTCATGTATGAATGAAGAGTTTCAAGCTATACAGGCAGATAAATGGAGAATAGAAGTGTCCACAGTTGTCTATGTACAGTAGTACGATCATATATGGCTTGTTGGTGTAATTTCTTTGATACAGCAACCAGGAGGCCATGAACAACCATACCAGTGCAAGACCGCCTTACTTTATGGCTGCGAAGAAGAAGTTTAACTGCAACTTTATTGTTAAAATAATTTATATTCCTATTCCATCTTCTTGGATACTGGGTCCATTGGGTTGGAGAACATACAGTTAAGATCTTCTTCAAAAGCCGCCTGTCAATAAATGCAACCAAGATCATGTTTAGGGTTATTGCATTAATCAGACACACTGCTGTTGTAATTTTAGCAATACAAAAAAAAAATCTTTGGCTCAATACCTGGCACCAGTCAATCAAAACAATCTGAAAAGTTGAATTCTAGAAATATTATTTTATAACTTGTTTCAACTGACCGGTTGAGATAGCACTGGTTTGGATCTTTCATAAACTTTGGAGACTCACAAGTTTGACAGATTGAAACCAAAAGGGTGCAGCAGAGGCTGATATATTTTAACTTTTATTCATGGTTTGAGTCTAGCTCCAAAAACACTATATAGTGCAACTCAACAGAGCGATTTGGTTTTGTTCGTCCCTCCCTGCCGGATAAAAGCCCGTGCCTTTGAAATGCCATGTCCCCAGTTTGTAACAAAGGCTTTCCATTAGAAATTGTCCCCAAGCCTAACCCTGAGATAACCCCCAACTTAGCAAAGCTCCTCTGGAGCCGCATAAGACGTTGGTAGTACTCCCCATAACCAGTAATAATAATAATAATAATACATTCTATTTGGAGGCGCCTTTCAAGTCACCCAAGGTCACCTTACAATAAAATCAAACAGGATACAGGATAAAAGTATGAAAGATAAAAACACCATTAAAACAGAAGTTCAACATAAAAACAAGTGAAGTGTACAGGATCCAGTTATAAGTGTTATGAGTTTGACGATGCGTAAACATTGACTACCCTTTCAAACATCAGCCATCAATCAAAGATAAATTACTACCAACTCAAAAGATCTAGAATTACCAAACGATGTAGACCACTTACACACGAGGTGCTGCAAGAGTAATCAAGGATGTATACACGCTTTGTGCTGTTAAAGGGTGTTTTTAAGTGCTTCAGTTTGAGCCCTTTTGCACTTAGCGAGGTTAAGTTCACATTATCTTTCTGTCTACATGAGCAGTCCATTTCATGGTGATTAGGTGTATCTAGGGTGGTAGGTTTGTGACGACACGTGTGGGTTGGCAGTTGGGGGTAAAACTTGAGACAATGATCCACTTCATGAGCACACAGTGTACAGAAGCCCTCCCACTCAGTCTTTGTTAAGCCTTCTCTCTTGAGCTGGCACTTCAGCCTGCCTGAGCCCGTTGACTCTCACTGGATCCTCACCACTGTGGTTCCTGGGTGGAATATATGGTTGCCTCTTTAATACTGTAACATGCGTATCCATTCCTTTCACACGTGCCCCCCTCTCACTAACTGCAGCCAATACAATTTAATCCCATTTGGTAAACAACTTAAATTCATCCAATTTCACAGATTAGGAGTTGTGGTTTTTACAAAATGTAGCTGTACTCCTGGTGTTTTTATAATTATGTGTGATACACACAACAGCATAAGACATGAGAGTAGTCTACAACTCGGAAAAGGTCATGCATTTAATATATAATCATATATATACATTTATATATGACGTGTTTTGTTTTGTCCAACCTTTCCATTTTCATAGTAGTTGTATTTGATATAAACAAGGCTTATTTCATTCTGAAGACCTTGGTACAGCGAGGGTAGTTTCTATAACAACCATACATCATAATGAAGCTGGAGACACTACATAATTAAATGGCACGTATGAGCATGCTGAGCTAACAGGATATAGGCCATTTGTGGCATTTGCTTTTAATTAGAAAGTTAAAACTTAAGTAAAAAGGTTCTTTGATCAAGCCGAGAAACAGCAATTAATAAGTGTGTGGAGATGATTGGCCGGATTAACTGACCTTGAGGCTTTTGTTTGCCATCTCATTGTAATTTTTCATATAAATGTGTATGTTAATTAGTTTTCTTAGGTAAACATTTTATGTCTTCTAATTTCACAACTGAAAACCTGTCATTTCTGCAGTCAGCAAGTCGGCAGCGTTAAATACAGTATATGGTTCAGGGTCTGTCTGCTCTGGAGGAAATGAGAAATGCAGTGACTCTTTCAAAAAGTGCAACACAAATAGATGCACTGGGTAGGAGGAGGAGAGAAGAAGAGAAAAAGAGAAGAAGACCAACAAAAAAAGAAGACGCCCAGCTTCCCTGACAACAGGGATCGGTCTTTCTTATGAAAACGAACACCGATGGTTTTAATTTACTGCCTGCATTAGTCGGCTCCTCTCCAACCAAGCTTGGTGTTGTCTCGTTGGCAGCGGCAAAAGTTATTAATGGTGCAATAACAGGAGGCAAGCCTGGGCACAGAATATTCTCTCTCAGATTGTGTAATGATTTTCCACGAAAGGGAGGGCTGCCTGTTATTTCTCATTGCAGGTTCTTTTTTTTCTTAAATGAAGTGACGAGGTGGAAAAAAGCACTCCCCTTTCAGCTCATTGACTTATATCCTTCGCAACTAGATTATTAAAAAATAAATGCATTCAACATGAGCAATAGCTAGAAAAACGTAAACATCTTACTGGAAAATCATAAAAGGCAGCTTTGTCATAATGCATGTGAGATGTTGTATGGCAGCAGGGGAGCGCATACATAATATAAAGGCAACCGTAAGATGCTCTATATTCATCTGTAGCCCGGGAGCGTGTTTATTATGACCAAACATTTTAGCAGATGGACGCAAGCAGTCAAGGGGGTTGATATAAAATTCAAGGAGTAGCAGGAATTGTGAGTCCAGCAAAAGATTTAGACGATGACCTCCAGCCTGGAAAGTTGTTGTTAATGGTTCCTTTTCAGCTTTTATAAGGCCAGGTCCGCAGTTATGCTTTTAATCACAATTATTAACCGTCCGAGTCTGTCCTGTGATTTATGTGTTTCAAAAAAGCAGTGGCGAGGGTTGCCTGAGAAGGTCACACTGCAGGGCAAATGAGTGGACGGCAGTATTATAACACTCTGACATTTCCTCTTTTTGACTTGTGGAAAATGAATCAGCCTCCACTTGAGTGGGAAATAAACTTTAAGACTGATCTAAAATCAACAAGCAAAGGTTACCGCTTCCAAATTCTCTACTTCTATTGCTTCTGAGTACAAATCTATACACATTAAACCCTCTCTGCCCTCTCTTTTTTTTTCTTTTTTTTCTTGCCACAGGCCCCTCATATTGATAACACGCATGAGCCTGCAGAGTTATCACAAAACAAATTGCACAGACTTGAATTTGACGGTCCCTTTATGAGGAGCGCTTCATTGATTTCTGGATGGTGGCTCCGCTTGGCTCCTTTACAGGGCTGGGAGGAGGTCTCTCATTGGGGAGAAACAGACACAGCTTAATCTAATTGCTTTATTGCCATATTGTATTCTGGTGGCAGCTTATGCAGCGCCGTGTCAGAGAGTTGAAGTTCGAGACTGTTGCTCAAATGTGCAGTAAGTGTGTTCTCCCTGTTTCCCCGGCCCTGTCTGAGCCCTGATGCTGGCAATAGCACTGAGTTGTGACTTCTCCACAGTATACGGCGTGTCAGCGAAATCTGTCCTGCAGTGTGAGGCTCGACACTGCAGTGACAGCGCAGCAATATTTCCCCTCTTGTTTCAGAACACATTACCAGCAGCATGACATCAGAGGGCTCATTGTGCCCGCAGACAAGCCTCTCGTTAGCTCTCCAGGTGGAACACTGGTCTCGTTATTGTATACTGTAGAAATTACAGAATACTTTGAACAAGTTAAAAAAATGTGTGAAAGTATAGTCACGTTTCATTTAAAGTATTTATGTCCGTGATTGACTTTTGTTTTTTTTGTGTTTCCATTTTTGGATGATAGTCACTACCTCCGGGTCCGAGGCCGCGGATCAGTGCTGGAAAGCAGTGCATTGCACCCACTGTGTTGGGAGTGTGTCACTACCCCAAAGGAGCGAGCTCAAGCGTCTCGGGGTCTTGTTCATAAGTGAGGGTAACAATCGGGACATGTGAAGGCAGCTCGGTGTTGCGTCAGCAGTTGTAATAGACCGTTGTGGTGAAGAGGAAGCTGAGTCGTAAGGCAAAGCTCCCGTTTTACCAGTCCAGTTAAGTTTTGACCCTCGCCTTTGGTCATGAGATTTGGGTAGCGACCCAAAAAACGAGATTACGGAGACAATCGGCTGAAATGAATTTCCCTCGTAGGATGAGGAGGTCAGACAATGGGAGAGAGCTCGGTGTAGAAGAAGGTCCAGCTGAGGTGGTTCGGGCATCGGATCAGGAAGCTTTTGGTCGTAGGCGGCCCCGGGTAGATCCAGAACATGCTGATTAGCTGGAGAACTTTGCTGGGGAGGGGGACCTCTGGGATACCATGCTCAGCCTGCTGTCCCTGTGACCCGGGCCAGGATAAGCTGAAGATAATAGATGAATGAGTGGATAGATTAGGTAATTATTCAACTGTTGCCATTTGTTATATTATATTTCCATAAACACATGTAACCGTTATCCCATTTTTAGTTTTTTTGTACTTTCACCAATCTTTACCTATCTGATTTTAGAGAATACCTCACTATTGTAAATGAGACAGAGGTCTCTATAGTGTTTCCTGTGTGAACAACGTTTAACCCAAAGCCCTTTCTATTACCGCCTTGACGGGTAGGTAGCAGCCGATAAGCCCATCATGGGTGAAATAAAATCAAATGGCTCACAGAAGACAGAGTTGAGAGTCTAATGTTGTAATATTGTGTGGCATTGTGTGTCTGCGAGGCCCCCAGATGCAATGCACCTGTAGGGTTAAGAGTTTATCCTCCATGCATCAAACCCTTTTCCCTCTCATTCATCTCTACACCTTACTTTCTTCCCGCAAGGTTTTGAGATGCTCTGTGAAAAGGAAATGGGGGGGGGGGGCTGCCGCTGCCTGTGTGGAATAAAGCTGCATTTTGAGGGGGAGTTTTGTCGTGCATCGCACAACAGGAGGAGCAGGGAAACAAACAGGGCCAGATTCATCAAACAGAGGGAGTCGCTCTGCAGGATGAGGAACGCTGGGTGTTAATCAAAGTTCAACAACAGAGAAGAGAAGGATCGAAGTGGAGGGAAAGTGCAGACAGCCTCTTCTGTCTTCGGCGCAAAAAGACGAATAGAAAACTACAACAACAACAAATTGCTTGATGAGATGATGTCACGTTAAAAAAAAAGTGTAAAGACATGAGCAAATGGATCATTATAGGAAAATCCAACCGGTTCTCAAACATGAACTGTAGTTTAAGTTGCAAGAATTAATTATGCAAGCACAGCTGATTCTGTGTACCCAGTTTTGCATATTTGCGGCTTGCTGTAAATATGCTGTGCCACCCAGTCACTCCGGCTTATTTGTTTTTACGTCCTGCAGACTTTGATGTGGCCTGTAATCCTGTCCAGTCTATTAGGATATTCAGATCGAAGCAGAGCGTAAATTAGCTCTCGCCAAACTCTGGTTTTTTTTTGCAGGGGGAATATTTCGCAGCTCCTAATTGGATGACTGGATTCATTTTGTTTTTGGAACAACCATGGTGAGGCTTCTGTTTAATCTCCGCGGGCCCCTCCTCCTGCTTGCCCACCCACTCACCAGATTGATTGTATCTAATACCAGACGATGGCATCAATGAATTCATGTAGGTTTCTTCCCCCCTCTCGGGAAGACAAGAAAGCAAATCATTTGCATGCAGGTGACATATTTAAAAGGGGAACGGTAAGATTAATGGAAATGCAACTCACCAGTTTTCTAACATTTGACCTAATTATACAACTAATTATTTCGCCTATTATCCACACTGGCTCGTCGTATCTCTTTCAAAAATATTCAGAATTGGTTTTAATGAAAAAGTACCTGCTGATTCACCAGTTCTCAGTAGTATTGCAGACCACAGTTGAAATTACAGGAAGATTTATTACAACATGTGCAAGAGAAAATTCACAACCGAGAGTTGAGCGCTGGCCAGAAGAACCTTTTCCTTTATTGATCGGCTGTGTTCGAGAGTGCTTCCTCTTCAGGATGCTCTTACGGTTCGACATATCGTCTTACATCCTCATCCCGACCACGGTAACCACAACGTACAAACCCCGTGGACAGGAGGCTACATCTGTGTGGACCAAACAAGCATCACAGAGAGCAAGATTCATGATGGTGGAGTATTGATCCCTGAGGCAATTTAAATCATGTTTAAAGGATATTACTTACCCTACGGACGCTGAAATACCTAAATGAACATGTGCAGAATGTATGGCGGAAAGCGAGAAAACGCATGATGCATGTGAAATATTGAATCTGATCTATAAAATACTGGCGACAAGTCGTTGTACAGGTCACAGATTTATTCTCTGTGCCTCTGCAGCGTAAGGAAAACAAAGCAAAACAAAAAGAGAGAATGTAGCAGAAACATTGGGGGTATTGTCACATATTTGCTTGAGGATCTTTGTATGCGAGACAGAAAAAAATACATATTTCAGATGCTTACGCTGCACACTCATTTTCAGGGGCGAAGATATAGACAGTGCAGGCAATGCGGTAGCACTGGACCTGTGTGTGTGTGTAGGTGGAGAGGTGTGGGGGTGGGGTGGGGGTTATTGGCTTGTAAAGATGGCAGGCCCTATATCAGCTCGATTGGAAAGAGAATGGGCCCTTGAGAGACTCAGATTGCTACCTCCAAAATGTATCATGTTGATTTAAATGAATAATTTAAGTTGATGACAAAAGCTGCCAGTTACTATATTTTTAGGGGGTAAAATAATCAGTAGCAATCTATAAGTAAACGATATGTTTATTCTCCACAAACGGTGAAAACTATAAATAAACTACAGAAAAAACAGATGAGATAAAAAAATAACAATATCTTATTTTCTTTGGTATTTTTTGAAGACATGCAATAAGGATTGCTGTGTAATATGTAGTTGTCCAATGGCTCAATCTTGATCCCGTGGTGAGATGATACACTGAAGTGTAGCTCGTTTATACACACATTCTATATCCTTACAGTACGTAACTAGGGCCCTTTAAAGTTGTATAATCCTCTTGGATCCAACTCTGTCTGCTTTGTGCAGCAATGTGATAGTCTTATCACTCTGGTCCAACAGTATTGTAACACACCTCTGGAAAATGTCCCGTTAACCTAAACGAGACGAGTGGGAGCTGAGAAATGAAAGAAAACCGGCCTGAAATGAGAACGACCTCATCATACGTTCAACCAAATCATCATAAATGACATGATATCAACTCTGCCAGGCAGCTTCTTCTTTTTTTTACTTTCCATTTTGTTTGCGTTTGTGGTTTCTGTGCTCTTGTTATCTGGCCCTCCAGACTCTACTCACACTGTGAGGCAGAGGAGCAGAAAGATGGCAGTAATTCATTTTGTGCCACGCCACAGGCAAGGCTCTTTTTCCCTTCTGCCCATTACCTCCAGACCAGACTCTGCGTCTCAGCAGGACACTGCTCCCTTCCTCTTTGGCCCAGACCCAACATACTCCGGGGGGCTGAGGCCAGTGGACGACCCACTTCAGAGTCTGTCAGCGCCACCCGCAATCATCCCGGGCACTCCAGCAAAACTAGGAAAAAAGGATGGCACCCTTACAGTCAGTCAGACTGGGGAAGCAGCGGCTGATCTCTTTGTCTTCATCCAAAATAAACTAATATAACCCAAAATATAGAGCCCCAGCATCTGTTTTGAAATATTCCTCGAAATACTGGTTTGAACGTGATTTTTTTATGTTCTCAATTTGTGCTCACTGAAATCAAACAGAAGACATGAAAAGTAATAGTGCAGGGAGAAACAACAACAGAATTATAATAATGTAGGTCCCTTATAACCGAAAGAAAGTTGACCGTTGTTCAGGAAGATGAAAATTAAACTTTGTTGCAGAACAAAAGCCATATATTGTATTTTGCAGAGCCATTTAGTTGTTGACAATATCCCGAAACAGCTTTTGTATTCTATTATGTTTTACCATTTCATCTTGAACCCGAATGGTGTTTTTCCAAGGTGAAGTATTCTGGTTAAAAGAGGCATGCGTTTCAATTACAGCCAAGTGCTTATAAATGAGAAGATGCACATCAAATCTAAGATGCTTGAGTGTTTATGAGTTTAGAGTGGCATGATGGAAAGCATTTTATTTTTTTCAATATTGCCACAATACCTAATTTGTTCCCCCGGCAAGCATTTAGATTTGTCTTTTATCTTTACTTTGACATGTTGTTGTTCATAAGCAGAGAAGAAGAAATATCCCATTAACAAGCCCTCTCCTATCTCCCTACATAAATCACTCACATGGAAATGAAACTGTTCTGACAAAAAGGGAGATGGATTGAGGAATACAAATGAAAAACATTACACAAACATTCATCCCTTCCCCTGCTCTTCCCTGCTTCACATAAACACACTTCAGCAATTTGAATAACTTGTGAGGAGACAATTAGGAATGCAACTCAAGCCAGAAGTGATTTAAAGGGAGAAAAAATAAATCTGAGAGGACTCTTGTACATAATGAAGTCTGAGTTTCCTTCTTTTCACAGGCGCTAATCAATGTGGACCAAGCCATCGATTCTCTGTTAAAGTGTGACAAAGCCATAGATTTCTGATTACTGCGACAACAATTAAATACACGTAATCAATCTTTTTACCTCAGATAACAAGACACCGGTTTAGAAAGAAAGGTACATTTGAAAGTTTATTTTATGATATCCCTGTGGTATATCACAAAACATGAGGGTTCTTAATCATTGATCAATACTTTATGTGTTTGGCCATCATATCCAACTCCTTTATGAAAAATCATGTTTAAAAGTTATTTCCCTGCAGTTTCATATGGATGATGGTCCTAAAGCTACAATACTCACACACCTCTATATGATTCATGGGTAATGGTGTTTGTCAAAGGCCCCTGAAAACATGAATATTAAATAGACAGCGATAATGTTTTACAGAAAACTGAAGTCCTTATCTACACATATGAAGTCACACAACATAATTTTGAGAAAATCTCTCTTCCAATAAGGGATCTTTAGCGTAGTTGCAAATGTCAGTTGGATTGTGAGTGAGGTTTTCTTACTTAAACGAGCTGGAAGTGAATTCTGTTATATCGGACGTATATTTTATATAAGGTGTAATAAAATCTGAATCGCTATCGTGCATTCCGAGTCATAATGCTCCAAGGTGTCCTGGAAATAACGAACTCAGTGAAGAAAACTTCCACCACGCAAACCCGTATCACTCATCCAATGTTATGAAATCATTGCTCTTTGTCCCGTTTGTTGGAGATAAACTCACAGATTGACCCGATGCTGCTTCACAGCCGTCGTATATTCCACCTGAGCTCCCTCACTGAGGAGCAGCTGCTCACTTAAATCTTCTCAGGAGTCCACTCTGTCTTGTTTCTATGGTTTTTTTAAGGAGGATTTTGGTCTCCAGCATATATTTTTCTACAGTGTGACCCAATCTGTGAGGTGCTCCAGCTTCAAGAGATGAACTCTATATAGCAGCCCACTCGTGTCGCCTATAGAGCCCACGAGGAGCTCCGATCCTTCTGAGACGTACGACTCCCCCGAGCTCTGACGTGCCACTGCAACATGCAAACCTGCATAGACAAACACTGACTTGAGAGAAGTATCTGCATTCACCTCATCGTGCCTGCTTTTGATCATGTCCCAGTAATTATGATATCACTCCACAATGTGTAGGTACACTTGAAGTAAATGTTGGTGTGGAGAAAGCCTCGATGGAGGCGATGAAGCGAGACCCTGTTCCGGTGATTGGCTTGAACACACGCCTCTTTGATTTCTCTTAAAGGTTAAAAATAGTGCCTGTAATTTATGTTTTATTCCTTTTCTGACTTTCTCGAAAGGAGACGTTCTTGTGTGAGCTGCTTTTCATCCGACTGAAGACGTAATCTATGAATTAGTTTGGTCTGCAATCGAGAAAAAGTACAAAAGTGATCACCAACCAACAGGGGAAGTACAATAAAGCAAATGTTGTCCAGTAATATTCTGGCAGAGGGAGAAAGCCGAGCTAAACAACATCACTTTTCACCAGCAAAACACAGAGGATTAAGTAAGTTTCCCTTTGAGAAATGAACTACGACACAAAGTGGAGATAAAAGCAGAGACAGAATAACGAGGCCTGTTTGCCTATTCAGAGGGTTTAGCCGTGTATTAAAAATCATAGCGTTAAGCTTCCTGAAATATGCTAATGAAGTGATGTTTACATTTTTGATTCGCTGTCTAAACAAAGATAAGACATGCTCTCGGAAAACAGCAAGCCGCGCAATCCAAACACATCCATTGAGCTTGTCACCAAAGACATGACAGCTTTCTTCCCTACTAACAACAATGAGCGACTCATTTCCATATTAATGAGAGAAAAGAAAGGCAAGTGGTTGGCAAGGAGGGGGGGGGGGGGGAAGTTGAGCATGGAGGGGGTGATGTTGCTTCTTGTTGTCTTGGCACCGATTGACAAAGTCTTCAAATAGGTTGTTAATGACCAGCCTAAAACACAGTGAGCAGCCTGTGGAGTCATCATACCGACATGTTGCGTACGTATCACGCTGCGCACCATCGCTATGCCTCCGATGCGCTTGCTCCCTGCGTTAATGTTTGGTGTCGTGCACTCGGTCATCCATAAACACCACATACACACAGCGCCTTACATCGAGGACGATGAGTGACATCCTCATCCCACAGGAAGCAGGCTTCAGCACACCCAAAGGGGTGAACACAACACAATTAGCAGCTCCAGAGTGGGGCTGAAATATACAGGACTGTCTCAGAAAATTAGAATATTGTGATAAAGTTCTTTATTTTCTGTAATGCAATTAAAAAAACAAAAATGTCATGCATTCTGGATTCATTACAAATCAACTGAAATATTGCAAGCCTTTTATTCTTTTAATATTGCTGATTATGGCTTACAGCTTAAGAAAACTCTAAAATCCTATCTCATAAAATTTTTATATTTCCTCAGACCAAGTAAAAAAAAGATTTATAACAGCTGAGTGTTTGTCAAGGCTCAGGAAACCCTTGCAGGTGTTTCGAGTTAATTAGACAATTCAAGTGATTTGTTTAATATCCTACTAGTATACTTTTTCATGATATTCTAATATTTAGAGATAAGATATTTGAGTTTTCTTAAGCTGTAAGCCATAATCAGCAATAAATCAGAATAAAAGGCTTGCAATATTTCAGTTGATTTGTAATGAATCCAGAATGCATGACATTTTTGTTTTTTTAATTGCATTACAGAAAATAAATAACTTCATCACAATATTCTAATTTTCTGAGACAGTCCTGTAGGTGTGGTAAGAAACATGTTGAATGTTTCACAACCTTTCATGTGAAAAAATATAGACTTGAGATTTGGACTCAAGTCAGACTTAAAGGACCACTGCTTTAACACATCAGGCATGAGGACTTCTTCGTCAGGCTGTGGATATCGTGTCCCTCAAGGGCCGCAAAGAGAACTTTACCTGAGAAAATCACCTGAGTGACATCACCGTGGCATCTCGACTTGGACAAACTCTTTACACCAAAATGTCCCAACCAATGGCCTCCAATTTGGCATGGAGGTCAAATGTGTGTGAGGTTGTGTGTGCGTGCGAATGCACGGACATTTGGATGGATGCACGTATGGGGTCCAAGCTATCGGGAATTCATGTTTCTTTTTTTTTTCTTTTTTTTTTTTTATAGGTTCAACCTGCAAAAAGTTATTTGAGTTTTGGGCCACTTGGTAGCAGCAGGAACAAGTTATGAGCGCAACATTAACATATTTTACTTTTTGTTCGCAAACAGTTGCTAATGTACGGATCCAGCACTTGCCGAGCAGCAGCTTTGATTTGGAGTCGTGGCAATCTGGTGTATGTTAGTCCAATAATCTCTCTCTTTTAGCGGTATCTTTGGTAAATATTAGTTTTATTTAGCTACCAAATGCTCCACAATGTTCACCAGCTCGTTGCTAACTGTCTGTCTTCCATTTGCTGCTGAGCTGGTAATGTACATTGAGTTTTTAGTTTTTTCACCGACAATAGCTGCCTCCCGTGGCCAAAAAACTAAAATCTAATCCTTTTTTGGGCTGGACTATGTTTTCGCAATGTTAAAAGATAAGATCAGGCTTGTGACTTAATTTTGATTTGCCCTCAAGGACTTGAAACTTGACAAAATATTTCAAACATGTTCTATGTACACATACACATGTACACTTGTGTATCTCTAGGATTTTAATATTTCTTCCCCACATTCTGTGCAGGTTTGTAATTGTCTGAGGCCTTTATTGTAACACTTGACTCTGAGAGGTATCTCCTAGACATAATCTTCCAGTTCATAGTGCATGTCATTAGCCTCCTAAATTACTAACATCATTAGGAGAATTGATTCAACTTAGCCTCCTGGGGAGTTTAATTCTGCTGTTCCTTCATGGTGGGAGCTGATTTTGAGTGTGGTGTCAATCCTATTTCACAAGTTCATTCAAACCAATTGGGGGTCTAAGCTGTTCACCCCCTCTTTATCCCTGCACGGTGAGGCCTCGCCACCTCATTAGCAAACAGGGTAGACCTGTGTGTGTGTGTGTGTGTGTGTGTAGCCTACATCCATGTAAGGCATGTTTCAGCCTCTGAGCAGGGGGAGATGAAGTCATTGTGACCTCTGCAACACGAGAGGGGTGGGGGTGGGGGTTATGCCAGGGTCCTTTTTCACAATGGTGAAAGAGACACAGAAAAAAGTCCAATGTTTTTTTTGCCCAACAACGCTGTGGTAATGTATGTAAACGTATATTTTCTACATCTTCAAAAAGAAAAGAAAAAGGTTGAAATGAAATTGTTTTAACTTACCAAGAAACGGAACGTGTGTAGCTGCAAGGCAGCGCATCAAAAACAGAGCCTGAGCAGAGCAGGAGGAGGGAAACCCTTTTGATTAGAGTCTGCAGGGTGGGAGAAGAGTGGCAACAGAGGTATAAGAGGGGAATTGACAAACAACAAGGCTACAAACACACACACACACACACAATATGAACAGAATCACCCCTTGAATAATAATGCGACATGGTCCTTGGTAGCCACTAATTCCAGCCCGTGTAAGAAACATGTTGGGGGTGATGTGCCTTCAATAATTTATCTGGAGATTGTTAGATGTGTGTCCCCAGAGAGCGCAGTCGGGATAGTGTGTTGCTCAGCTCTCCGCAGAGACTCACTGTGAACTCTGCCTGTGAATTTGAGAGTATGGAGATTGGGGTCAGAGTTCAACATGAGATGGTCTGATACGCCGCCACATTGGACCCATACCTCCTCTTCTAATAGGATGGCACAAATCCCTCCGATACTCAACACTCCTCTCCATCTCCACAGAGATGTTTTATGTTGATGCAGCGGTGGATTGGATGTGGACACGCAGCAATGCGTTTGCCTGAAAAATATGAAATATTTTTAGTAGAACAGGTAAAAAGGTGGATTCTTTGGTTAAAAATGATACGGCTAATGAAGTGTAATTGCTGGCCTTGATTTAACCCTTGTGTTGCCTTCGGGTCATTTTGACCCGATTCAATATTTAACTCCAGATCTGATTTAAGAGAACAGAATATTCTCAAAGAGCATCTGAGCAGTGGGAGGGGAAGACATTTCTTCCCTTTCCTTCACATAGATTAAATTAGCTGCTTTTGTGTTTCTCAACATGTGCGCCGTTTTTCGCAATGCATAAGAAGACAGCGCCTTGAAGGCAATCTTAATGTCGCTGCCCTCGTATAAATAGCTGTTGTTTTCTCCGATTCCAAATGTGTCTGAAATCACCAATCTGCAATTCTGTAAACATTATACCGCGAGCATCAATAAAATCAGGGCTGTAAGATTCTCTACCACAATCTACGGCACATCTATTTTTTCCATAATCACCCCAGTGAGAGGTCGCCTTGTTGTGTTACGCGCCGCGCACACCCTCAAGTGTAGCCAGCGTTCTGACAAGAGGTGGACAATCATTGATGGACGGATCAATATTGGAGCATATGGAAGTCAGGCAGAATATTGAAATAAAAAGTGGAAAATTAGATGTAGATTATTGAACTCACTGAGCACCCTGACTGGCTCTTCTGTCACAATCTTCTCCCGTTTACTTGACCTCACAAAGTGACTACAAGTGCAGAAATGAGGCAGAAAATGACATGTTTAAACACCGCCGTAGTTGCATGAATATGTAGCAGGGCCGCTCTTCCAAATGTATATCAGAGGCGAAACCCTTCACGGATTAATGTAATCACGTGGATGAATGCTTTGTCTTTGTGCAACAAGTTGGGGGGAAAGTGTTGGAGGTCACGTGCTTCACTGGATAGCCTTTGTGAAATCAATTGAGCGTGGGTTAGTCCAGCACGGACAACACAGTCAAACTATATTTAGCATTGCTGAATCCAATTGTCTGCCGTTACCGACGCCACGGAACTATAATCCCTGCAGAGAAATCAAAAGAACTCCCAACACATGTTCTGTGTCTACAGCTACAAGACTTACTCACTTATTATATGAGCTTTCATTCAACCGTGTCCCGCTGTGATCAATTTGAAGGAAAACCATTAATTATATGCTGGATCTAAAAGGGTCAAACAGACATGCTTGTACTGGTCCCTGTAACGTCTGAGTACATATGTTAAAGGAACGCCATGAATTATAGATTCGCTGCACACATGAGCAGCACTAAAACATGCATAATTCCACGTGGGGACATTATAAACCTATTTCCATCATAAGTGTCTCAACATATTTGTCCTTCCTTATGGGTCCATCCATCTCTTAAATCATCCTACGTACTTTTTGTATGTAAATATTTGTCATCGAGATTGGTTTTGGGTGAATTTACTAAATTATACCAACATGTATATTTTACAGTTGCCCCTTAAGGTCCATGAAGACAGTTTGGGTTTATGTTAATAAACTTAATCAATCAATCAAACAAAAAAATGAAAGACAAAAAACAAAGAACTACATATGCTTTATAAATAAACAACTGTACCAGTGACTAGTAGCGTGTAGTGCTGAACTTTATATTTGATAAAACCATGATGATCTTATTTTCATCAACCCGGCAGATACATTTTTACATAAGATTTCTTAAAACCGCTTTAAATGTATTGACTCCTGCAGCCACAAACATTTCACTTGCACTACTCCACCTCGGTCTTTTCAATAATATTCTCATAGCATCATTATAGGCTACTTGAAGTCTCTGTAGGCTTTTTTGTAGTTAGACCACAAGTGTGCCGTGTAAAGAGGTCGACAATAAGCTTTAAACAAAGACATCTTTACTCCTACACATACTGAACCTGCGTGAGACAATATTCGCTTGTACATACATCATACGACATTGCCGATAGATGTTTTCATCATCGGTCATCTGTGTTGTGATAAAATGTCCAAGATATTTGACCTTTTCACAGACACCGAGGTAGTTATAAGATCATTTAAAAACGTTTGTTCTACAGATGAGGATAGCACTCTTACTGGCGTTGTATTTAGTATTGTGTTCCACACCATAGGTAGTACATACAGTAAGGAGCTGCTGTTGACCAGCACTACATGGGCTAAGAATATAATAATCAAGTTTAATATTCACATATTCTATTGTATACAGTGAAATGTCACCCCTGCATTAAACCCATTCTAGTATTAAGATTAGGATGCAGTGGGCAGCTAATACCAAGAGCCCAGAGAGCAGTTCAGGGGTCTGGTGCCTTGCTCAAAAGCATTGCCCTGGAAACAAACTGGAAACATGCAGGGGTTGAATGCGCGACCCTCCAGTTCCCAGGCCAACCCGACACTGAGCTACGGCCGCCAACGTTTTGAAAGAGATTCCTACCAGAAGTTGAATACTAAGTATGTGCAACTTTAGCCTGCAGTAATTGTGTTTTTGTGTTCCCCAGCTGGTCACTGTCGAGTCTGGTGAGAGCTGCGAGACTTAAGACAGAGAAGTGTCATCCGGCTAGCTCTCTATGTCCCAAATTGTCTCTGCAAATCTGCTGTGACCTAACAAAACAATGGAAAAAACAAAAATTTTACCTCCCAAAATTAAAAAGTGTGTGTTAAAAATGTTAAAGCGATCCAGATTCGAGAGGACTGCAGAGCAAGTCATTTGATCTATTGTTCATATTTTTACAAAAAATAGAATTAGTGTACTCCACAGTCCTCACATTAAACAGTTTTTTGGTAC
This sequence comes from Pseudoliparis swirei, assembly GCF_029220125.1. Classification (NCBI taxonomy): domain Eukaryota; kingdom Metazoa; phylum Chordata; class Actinopteri; order Perciformes; family Liparidae; genus Pseudoliparis; species Pseudoliparis swirei. Next base: position 6,573,603 of record NC_079400.1, on the reverse strand, counting down.
TCTTTGATAAAAAAGAAAAACACATAAGAAACAGGGAGATTTGTGGACCACTCACTGTAACAGAAATGTGTAGTTTTTCCTCATGACAGATGAAAGGGAGGCACATGAAACCAAATCTATAAGCATGGCTAAATAAGTGTATGTCATATTTGTTCATGATTTAGTTTTAGTGACCCTTTAAGGTGATTGCATTTGTTAAGAATTTGTAAAAACGCACCCACAAAACAAGGATTCAGTCATTCCTGAGGACAAGAACAAGATTTCCCAATTGACCACGAAGGTGTGTATGAGGAGTGGTGGAGGGGGAGGAGGAGGAGGAGGGGGCTATTTCTTCTTCTTGGTTTATGTCATTGGTTTAAACGACCCAAGACCCCGCCTTTATAGAAAAGGAGAGTTAGTGTGACTACAGCCAAAGAGAGAGAGAGAGAGAAAAAAATAAAGCAGTGAAACAGTTAGAGAGACACCTACTCGACGCTTGCGAAAAATACGCTCGGTCGTATTTTAACAAGCTGAAGGACGCGTACAGCACACTGTAGTCACTCCTCTATCCGACCGTTGCGTCCCATCTCTTTGAAGAAGCCGCTTTTGTAGCGCGCGCGCAGAGGATTAATAAGGTGGAATCAGAATTACTCCTAAATCTTCACATGAAACATTTCTCCCCGGAGAGGACGATGCTGCTGACGCCGCCGCCGTCGACGTGTGCCTAAAAAGTCGGCTTCTCAACTTGCGACCAGACCGCCATTCATCCAGGTACGACTGCGTGGACAGAAGCAGGAACCGCTCTGCACATTTAATTCATGTTTTGGGGGGTTTCGTGTTTCACGGGAGAGTTAACAAGCTGCGGCGGGCTGCGGGGTCCGCTTACCAGCCTGGACCATGTGTGTGTGTGTCCGTCCACCTCACTGCGCCACGGAGATGGGGAATGGTCGAGTGGGTTTGCAGCACACACACTTACACACACATACACGCATACACATAAACACGGGCATTATTTCTGACCACCCAAAACCGAGTGTAACTGTCAAAGGTTGACGCGAAGGAGCCCGCGGTTTCCCTCCAATGCAAAACGCTGAGACGATTGTTTTTGCTCCCAACGAGAACCCTTACAGGGAGTGTGTAGGTTTAAAGGAAATGGGAAGTGCATTATCAGAGTGTGTGTGTGTTGAACGCTTGCGGAGTTGTGTGTGTCTGTGTGCTCTCCAGTGAGGCTATTTGCTCATACATCCTCCAACACCTCACACTTGACCCTTCTGACTGAGTTTTTGTCGGGATATAATGTTGTGAAAGACGTCACCCTGTGTAATCCGCTGCTGCTGCTTAGCTTGGGCATCTTTTTTTTCAACACATATTACTATGGAGCACATCTGCTGTCCAAGCTGCATCACTGACCTTTCACTTACGTCTGTTGTATCCCAATTTGAACACGTTACAGAAGCTGGTACACATCATTACAGAGGATCAGAGGCTTCCTAAACTCCCCCTCATCCCAGGGATATTCAAGTGATTAAAGCAGTGGATCAAACACCTGCATTTGATGACATGTTGCCTCGAGGAATCCCACCTGAAAGGCTTTTGTAGTTTAGTGTGAGGAGCTGCAGATCTGCACGTTGGCAAAGACGGCGTGGAGATAAGAACTTCATCCTTTTTGCAATTTCTTGTTGTTAAGTGAGTGAAAAGCGAGTGAAACCGAGCCTATGTTTCTCCCTGGAGGCCCCAAGAATGTGACTTTGAAAACCACTGTAGGAATAATGGACAGATTTGAATTTTTTTTGTAGTTCCCACTCTCAGAATACTTGCTGCATTTCACTCGGGTAAATTAATCCGGTTTATAGTTTACTGATCTGATATTTGCAGTGAGGATTTAGCACCATAGACATCAGTGTCAACTTTTTAAAAAATAGTCAGAGTGTATCTAATGTCTTTACAGCCACTGTTAGGTGCCGACAGTGTTTGAATGAGCTGCTAATTGCTGTGTGTTAACATGTTAATTACACACACTAAAGTATTCTTACACATCGGGCTAATTAATTAACTGATTGCTCTCAAAATATGGACAAGTGTTGGATTAATGAAGAACGGGAGTTTTCTCTATTTTTTAAAACTCATTAAAAACAATCAGTCATTGCTTCTCGTCAGCAACGCTAATTTCTAACCTTAAGCAACACCGTTAAAAAAAAGAAGTAATCTTGATATAATCAAACTGTATCATTGATAAGTAAGAACGGAGATTGTTAGACGAAATAAAGCCAAGTTAACATCACGGGAATTAGTTTTTTTATGCCTGCAGGCTGATAAGGGGATGACCTTGATAAAACAGCTCTTTGTCTGGATGCCCATGTGTGTGTGTACCGGACGAGGAAGGAGGGTGTGTGTGTGTGTGTGTGTGTGTGTGTGTGTGTGCCTGAAGGAATATAAGGCCAATACAGATGTGTGCAGTTTGGACATCTGCTCTGTTGTTGTCGGCCATTGTCAAGGCAGCCGTTAAGATGGTGGGCAGCTCGACACAACGGGGCTCCCTTGTCAGAAAGCTCCATTAAACTGCTCCGGTCACAAGTGCAGCAGGGAACTGTTCACAACAGTAGTTTTCCCTTCCGCTCACATGCCAGGTATTCACAATCATTACTGGTCTATTTTTTTTCTCTCTCTCTTTGAGACAATCAATTCTTCACTCATAGCCAACAAACTCGCCATACATAAGTGTAGATAGCGTCACAATTCTTCTTGTTTTTCAGACCCCCTCCTACCCCCCCCCCCTCTTTTCCGCTTACCTTCCCCCATTTTGAGACGGTGTTATCGTTAAGAATGGGGACTGTCGTATTTTCCAGAGGGGAAATTGAACAGACTCGGTTAGTGGACCCCGTGAAGAGCCTGCCCTCTGCCATCCTCTCCCGTGTTGCCGAGCAGCACCCTATCACTCAAGGCAATTGAACGTCTCTCGGGGGACCTCTGTGAGCCCCGTGCAATATTTATTACCATCCATCACACCAAGACTCTTGCTCTACTGGTGAATAACAGGGGCTGCTAAGTTCTGTGTTAAAAAGTTCCCTCGCCAGCGACCATTAGAAGGGATTTATGGCGGCAGCATCCCTAGAAGTGCTGTGAAAGCGAGACGGAGCGTGTTTCAGGGTCCCTATACCAAATATGTCACGCATCAAATTCTGACAGCTTGAAGAGCCGCCTGAACTTCCCTTTTCTTTTTTTATAGTTTGTCTTCCTAATAGCTTTCAGGGCTCAAATTACGAGACTGGCAGAAAATGAAGCTGCAATTTTGCTAATTGATTAGCCGTTAAAGTAATTTATCAAACTCGAACGCTGAACATTTGCTCTTCATTTGCATTCCAGCCTCTTAATTGTAAAGATGTGCTGCTTTTCTCTCCCGCATATTATTGTTAATTACCTTCGCATTGAAAATGCCGGAAGGTTATGTTTTGATCGCCATTTATTTATTTATTTTTTATTTATTTATTTGTATGCGTGTTATTCGCAAATCTCAAAAAGTATTGAACCGAATCGCCTGAAATTTGGTGGGATGATTGTTTATTATCCGGGGACCAGTTGATTAGATTTTGGGATCGATCGGGTCAAAGGTCAAAGGTCATGAACAGGTCAAAATCTTTCGCAGAACTCAAAAAGTATTGAACCGAATCGCATGAAATTTGGTGGGATGATTGTTTATTATCCGGGGACCAGTTGACTAGATTTTGGGATCGATCGGGTCAAAGGTCAAGGTCAAAGGTCATGAACAGGTCAACATGTTCTTGAATCGCATGAAATTTGGTGGGATGATTGGTTATTATCCGGGGACCATTTGATTAGATTTTGGGATCAATCGGGTCAAAGGTCAAGGTCATGGAAAGGTCAAACTCTTTTTTGACCATAGCACGATACATTTTTGTCCAATTGGCATGCAACTAATGCCAAAATGTTCATAATTCAATGCCCAATCTTGTGATATGCGAAGGTATGCGCTCTACCGAGTGCCCATTCTAGTTAAATACTGTATTGGGCTGTCGTTTGGACAACTAAAGCAATGAGATGAGAAGAGGTGACTCTGGGCTTTTAGAAGTTGCATTGGGCTTTTTCTGACTCGGCTAAACAATGAACACATGAATGGATAATCAAAGTAATCATTAGTTTGTTTGATCACCACATGTAGAAGACGCAGCGCATCTGCCCCGAGTCATATAACAGCAATGTAACCACACACGTGCATTACATGGTTACATAAAATGTGTTCCAATATTTACAGCATTAAAAAGGCGACAAATAAAGCAAATACCTCTCTATATGCAGAGCAGCTGTTTCCCTTGTAGAAAGTCTTACAGCAGCGATGGGACAGTAATGATCTTATATTCACCACTGGCTTTAATAAGGATCATTTAATGTATGCACACTGAGTCTCCATGTCCTATTGAATGTATCTGAGCATGTGTATTAGTACATCTGTGTGTTCACTACCTCTTGATATAGTCTTTGATCCTGCAGAGATGAAATGGATAATTTTTTTCCTTCCACTCGGATGAGATTGTTTGTTTGTCAGAGTTGAAAACAATTGCAATAAATCTGATTGCGAGTGAAGCCACGGCGATGGATGCCATATTGTGCTCCTTTCAGGTCAATTTGAATATGTGCTTTTAATTGGTCTCTGAAGGGTGAAACTTTGCTTTTCCGCCTTCCTCAAAAATTGTCTGCATGATATGACTATGTTGAGCCCGGGAGCAGCGGTGTTCATTTGAAGCCCGGCGAACGTGCTCATTATCTCCAACCAAAGGCAAGATTGTTTTAGCTGAAAGCTGGGGTGATTTATTTTTTTTCTTTGAAAGAAAAGAAGAAAAAGAACCGTGGAGGTAGACTGTGAACTGATCAAGACGGTAATTCTTGCATCGCATTGCTCTCGGTCAAAATGAATAAGTTCGAAGCCGAGTGCACCTCTGTGTCGTCGACACTCACCGCAACTAAAGGCGTCGCCGCTCGGCCGGAGCGACTCTCGCGTGGCTTCAAAACTCCTCTAACCTTTACAGGGTTCGTACGGTCATGCAAAAGTCATGGAATTTTAAAACGGTCATTTCCAGGCCTGGAAAAGTCATGGAAAAAACTTAAATCATCAAAGTTTTGGAAAAGTCATGGAAATGTGTTATAATCACGTGTTCATTTAAGCCGAGTTTGAAATAATTAAAGAAAGACGCTCAAAATATAATCTCAATACGCAACATTTTCTAAATTTTTGATGTTTATACCGAGATTTCAGTTTGGTCATGAAAATTTGGTTTAAAGTCATGGAAAAGTCCTGGAAATCCATTGGTCAAAATGTGTAAGAACCCTGCCTTTAGAAAATGGTATATTGAAACCATTTTGCTTGTCATTCCCATTTCTTTGCTTCTCTGTTCTCCTTAAAGCACTCTTCATCTTCACTTTTCTTCACACATGGAAAAGTGTGTACTCTGTGCGTGTGCGTGTCTGTGTGTGTTTGTAGGGCGATCTGCTTCCCCCCCAATCATCGCCTCCTCCCCCATTGCTATAATGTCTTTGACTGTGTCAGCGATTGTGTTTTCTGGAGCTACACAGGGGTAACGGATAATTGGAGCCGGGAACGTCTTTTTCATGGTAAAGTGGAATGCAAAGAGACTCGATCCAGCGTTAGGACTCTCATAAGAGATCTACAGTATTCTCCAACACAAACGGAAGTATTTATTACCTTTGCATTGAAAATGCGGAAGGTTATGTTTTGATCGGCGTGTATTTATTTATTTATTTGTATGCGTGTTACTCGCATAACTCAAAAAGTAATAAACCGAATCGCATGAAATTTGGTGGGATGATTGGTTATTATCCGGGGACCATTTGATTAGATTTTGGGATCGATCGGGTCAAAGGTCAAGGTCATGAAAAGGTCAAACTCTTCTTTTTACCATAACAGTCAATTTCTATCCAATTGGCATGCAACTAATGCTAAATTGTTCATAATTCAATGCCAAATCTTGTGATATGCGAAGGTATGCGCTCTACCGAGTGCCCGTTCTAGTTCTGACTGAAATGGTAGAGCTCAACCTCATGTGCTTTTAGCGTTGGCTAACAGATTATTGGTTTGGATGTCGGAGTTGCTCTGTGTTTTTATGTTTTATTATCTTGCACCACTCCACATTAATATCAGGGCAGAGGGAGATGTGGGTGTAATAAAGTGGAAGTACGTTGTCTTTTAGTCTTGTAACCGCTCGAGTAACTCTTGTACGTTAGCCCCGGATGGCGATGTCAAAGACGGCCCTGTTGGCGTTACGGTACACTGTTGTTGGGCAAAGCAGCAGCACAGCGGTTCGACTTATTAATTATTTTTTTCTTACAACTTAATACTCTTTCATTTAATGCATATTAATTGATGTGCTCCCGAACCCACACTCGCATAATCCACTGAGGATTTCTCAAAGGCAAGCACAAAGGGCTTTGATTATCTTAAGGAGAAAGTGGTCTTTTGGGACATAAAGTGCCTCTGCTCAATTGTGTATTACATTATGAAACCGACATAAGTGAAATGAAATTACAACATATCAGCGGCACGGTGAAGGATCCGATTGAATAATCACCTCGGCAGAGCCATTGTTGTAATACCAGACTCCTTCTTTTGGATGTGAGAGGGGGGGGGGGGGGGTTATGAGGTCCCTCCTGCAAGGGAGTAAAAATGCAGTTTCAAGGTTAAACTGTGTGAAGGCCAAATGTTTGGGGAGGGTGGTTTAATTTCATGTCCCGTAATGTGATTTGTAATATCTCCTCCTCCTCGTCCTGCCCTTGGTTTCTTTGGAGATGTACTAGCCTGATGAGGGCAGAGGGGGAGGGGTGGCGGCCGTAACTACTGCCTGCATTTTATAAGTGTTTACAGGACCACTAAATGGAATTATGGGAGATGGTGCATGCTTACAAATTCACCATCACTCCCAGTCCCCGACTCATTACCGAGTGCAAATTCAGCGGATATCCTTCTGGCGCACGGCAGAGAACATGAGCGTGCTCTCGTACACGCACGCATTCTCAAACACGGTCGCATACACAAATACATGCAGACGCGCAAACACAAGGAGGAAATGGTGGGGGGATTAATGACTGTGCATCATTAATTGCAGGGTAGGCTATGAGGGGGCAGGAGGGGGGGGAGGAGAGAGAAAGAGAGAAGGACCACCGTGATATCTGCAGAGCCCTTGCTGCTCAGGCCGGCCAAGAAATGCGCCGCACTCTGCAATTTATCGCGTGGTATCTGAGGCTCATGGTGGCGTCTCTGCATATCGGCCCGGTTAATAAATCTGTCGGGGCGTCTCGTTTCTCGCAAATTCGACGGAATACAAATATCTCCGTGGATACGTGTGCAGTTCAGACGGCATCATGTGCCGGAGATGAATTTCAACAAGCTGGTGTAAACCCGTGTGTGCAATGCGAGGGTCAGCATATAGGGAGCGGGTGTACTGTACGCTCTTTAGGAGGAGGGGGCATCTCTTGGAGCCGTTACTCCCCACTGTGACTTCCCTCAGTCTTCTTCCCTTTAAAAGCTCACGGCTGACATCAGAATCAGAATCGGGTTTTATTGGCCAAGTAAGTTTGCACAAACAAGGAATTTGACTTGGTAAAGTGACTCTCAGTGTGCTTACACAAAATATACATTACAACACAATACAATACAATACAAACAATACAAAACAAAAACAGTGCAGTACAAAACAAACAGTGCAAAACAGTGCAATGGTCTAAGAAGATTAAGAAAGTGACTTAAGAAAGGATACACAAGGCGGAATGGCAGTAGCTGTGAAACAGTAGTGCAAGAAGTAGTGGAGAGTGCGAGAAGTGCAGGGATAAATATATAAATATATATGCTACATGCGACATGCAACATTAGTGATTGCAATACATTGAGTTATTAAGTGAACCCGTAGCGTTCTGCTCTCTAACATGTACACAAATATACACTGCAACAATCGTTCAAACATAATGTGATATTTCTGTTCTCTTTTATATAACGATGATAAAGATACATTCCCATGGATTTTAAACATTTGGGGGTGGCGTTACTGAATATTTCAGAACATCATGGGGCACGATGCGAACATCGACACAGTTCAGTCACGCTTCTTATAGTGAATTCCTTTAGACTGCAACGTGTTTTTCTCATTCGTTGACTATAATCTTAGTGGAGTTGGGTCCATCTGAATTTTTTTAATGTACACCGACTCACTTATAAATCATCATAATAATATATAGAAATGTCCCCCCAATGTGGTGCGTCCAATGTCCTCAAACTGCCATTGCTATTGTGTATTTTCTTTTTGTAAAATAAGACTTTTAGTATAACAAACTGTAAATGCTTGCTATTTCACCATAAATATCCTGTACACATTTTTTTTGTTAATAAAAATAAATCTTAAAAAAACTGCCACTGCTAATTCCACTGATGGCCCGGGGGAGGGTGTAGTTAGCCATATACCCTCACAGCCACCTGATGGCCGTCTCTTTTCACCTGACAAGGTGGGAGGGTGTGTTCATGCAATCCCTCGCCCACCCAGCACCATGCAGACAACCCAACCAACCAGTAGGAGCAAGGACATGAATTCACTGGTTTCCCTTCCTGCAAAAAAAATGCCAAAATACATCGGACTCATGTCTCGAGTCAAAGCTCGATCTCTCTTGTGGTAGTTAATTTTTTTTCCTTCTTTTTCTGTGTGCCCCACCAAAGAAAACCTACCATCTGGCACTGAGCCCAGCGTGCTCCGTCAAGCTCAACCACACCCCGATACAGTCCTAGACGCCATCAGCAGGACACGGGGCTCTGCGACGGTAGGCTTGGAGTTGTGGCCAGAACAGCCATCACGACTACAAACGCATTTCAAAGCACTGTGTACTTCAGAGACGTCTCTCTTAACGGCGTCGATTCACAATCCGCCCCCAACAGTGACGATAAAGATTAGCAGCCGAAAGCGGAATTGCACATGAAACATGCCGTCGCACGAGCAGCGAGAACGGGAGCGTCAAAGTCGTCACGCGGCGGGGAGACGGAGTTACTTCGCTCGCACTCGGAGGCGACGTAAGTGGCCCCGTTTGCCAACATGACAGAAATAGAGAATGGACTGTGAGGAGGAGAACGACGACTGAAGCAGTTCTCAGGTGTTTAAAGAGATGGTGTCGCGTTGAATTGAGTCTTCTCTTTGTCAGAAAAGCTTCTGAAGAGATGTCTTAAGGTGCGTTCACACCAAAAGCGAAGCGATTTTTTTCGCGCGACCCAATCCCATGAAAAGTCAACGTACAGACGCGTGTGGCTGCGATATTTTCCCGGGCGGCGCGTTTGAGGCGACGCGATTGGCCGATGCGTTTTCAGCGGCGCAATTTTCGCCCCGAGTTGAAATATTTCAACTTTGAGGCGGTCATCTCGCAACTCGGGCCCATCGGCTCTTGAGTTCCGCTCTCGTAGCGCTGGAAGCGGAAGTCTTTCAGACGTAACAGTAACTTCATCGGTGAAAGTGACCGAGCTGAGTGAGCCTACGGGTGATGTCATGAACCCAAACACGAGGGCGTTAGTGTGTGAGACGTCCACAACAAATCTAAAGCAGAACTAGCGGTTAGTTATTCTGGTGGATGAAGGAGATAACGGTCTTTACGGAGACGAGACACGGAGATAAGCCCCGCCCCTCACGGAGCGTCTCGACGCTTATGACATGAACACGGCAAATGGTCGAGCGAGTAAACTCACGCGTTTTGGGCGACGCGAAAAATCGCTTTGCTTTTGGTGCGAACGCACCTTTAGTCTCTGACTGTTGGCAGCTTTCCTCGTGCGTTAGGTTCGCCGCAGCGGGCCGTGCCATCGCCGCTTGAGAAACTCGCACAGTTGTTGAGATTCACAGACGGTGGGCCGCTTACGGTTCGGGTGTTAGTTGAGTAAATGTAGGCAATCATATGCTTGCGTGAAAATTTGTTTTCAGCCTCCCCCCCCCACCCCAAAAAGACTATTTGTATGCACTGCCTCTGTCACGTCGGCTGCTTTGGAGCTCAAGTCAAATCTCATCTTGTTCCGCCGTGAAAGGAGCGAGGAGAGAAATGCTTTTCAGGTGGCCGTTGCAAAAATGTCTTTGTATCTAAAAACCTCTCCCAGGACGTTCATTGTGAAATCTGCTGGGGATCGCTCTGCCGGCGTTTACGTGCACATGAACACAGATCTCACACACGATGCATGTCTTCCATTAAGCTGTGTTGTTGTCATTCACACGTTTCTTCCGGGTTTTCCAGGCAAAGCTATATTTCATAAGCTCAGTATCACCTTTCCTTGCAGTGAGTGAACTCTGTTTTTGTGTGTGTTCTTTTTCTTTTCAGATTGCTTCCTCTCCCGCTGCAGCTGCAGTCTGATGCAGAGCTGAAGTTAGGTTAGTTTCCACCGCTCACTGACTTCCCACTTTGGCCAATCGTTAAGGCGTATTCAGACGAACCACTGCGCTTACCAGGCACCCGGCAGCATTGGGTTTATTTCCAATATAGCTGCCCAGAATTGAGATGTAAGAGAAAAGGATTGCAACCGTGAAAAAAAACTTTCCAGATTTACACAATCGTGACGCAAAGGTGTGAAAACGCTCCACGTGGGGTCTGCTTGGCATCCGTTTAGTTCGGAGAATGAAGATCTGCTCCCTCCCACTTTCCAATCTCTCGTCCCTCTCTTGCTCTTTCTTCTCCTCCCTCCTCTCTGCACGTTTCCATCTCCATTCCCCCTCCGCCCGCTGACGGTCTCATTGCTTATGTAATGCTTCTAAACATTTGTGCAGCATTAGGGGAAGTCATGCATGCCAAGCTGTGCAAAACGTCCCTCTGTGCACCCCATAGAGGTGGGACAGATGGCAACCCTCGTTCCCAGTCTTGTAAACTGCCTGTGACAGGAGAGACGGCGCACACACAGCTGAACTGGGGCAATGCTAACTAAGGCTCTACAGACAGTGGTGGACGCGGTCGCCTGCTCACTCATCAGGGCGATGCCTCTTCTCTCGTCTCAGTTTGGGTCTCGCCACATTTGCTTTCGGCCGTTAATTTACGGCGCACTTTTTAATCGATTCCAAATTCACGGGAAAAGTTGATCGTCGGCGTCGCGTCGCTGCAACCTGTGATCCAGGTTGCAGCGACGCCCGTAACAAAGGCGATCGGATTCTCGCATCGGGTCATCCATCACGACGTTAAAGAAGGTGACCCGGAGTTGCTTTCCTAATTCAGCCGTTAATCACCGCCACGGCAGACCGTCGGGCGCTTTCCCTCCGGTGCCCCTTAACAACTCTCTGGGCAGAGTCCATTACGGAGTAAACAGACAGTGAGACGCGGAAGAAATGAATGAAGATGCCCGGCGCAGAACCCCCAGAGGTGAGATCAAATGGCCAGCTCCGTGATGATGAGGGATGTTTATGGCTGGCACTCTATTAAGAGGAGGCTCTTCCCTGCTGGCGCATAATGAGCGTCTACCTTGTGAAACGCTTGTTCTGAAGCTTTTTCCTTCCACTAAATCACTGGTCATTTTCACCAGAATGTGCACTAATTGCTCTCTGTGGCGAGTCGGGGGACGAGCCACCGATGGAGAGGATGAGTTTTAGGGTAACTTGGCAAGGTGACTGGCTTATGGTCAACACGCGACATGTTGATTTGAATACATCTCCCGACACCATATTTCTCCCTTTTGTGTGTTAATGAAAGCCAGTTATGTCCTTGGCGGATGATATTTCAGGCCTGGACTCTTCTTCTTTTCTCTGTGTGCGCGGGAACGCCTCCTCCAGATGTCCCCCGCCACGGGGAGGCTGTGAGGCACATGCACGAGGCTTACCGCCAACCCCGCACACGCACACGCACACACGGATCACCTGATACTTAAGCTGACCTGTTACAAGATAAGAAAAGAGCAACAATGGCAAACATAAGGCTGCAGAGCATTGTATGTTAAGACGAGAGTTAAATATTGCAGCAGTGTGTGTGTGGGGGGGAGAACCTCTCAGAGAAGGAGAATGTTTTCGGAAACCACAGACGATGTACCATCTGCACACGGCGGGGTGTGTGAGTGACACTGGACTGCTGCTGTGAGGAACTATTGCATTGTTATTAAATGGCTGTTGCTTCACTGGCAGCCATATTAAAGGCTCAGATCCTGCGCCCGATGCAAGGCAACGAGGAAAAGAGACGAGGGGGTGGGGGGCGAATAAAAAAAATAAATAAAAGGGGCTCAAAAACAGCCTGGCCTTCTGGACATGGCGAAACGATGTGCAGCTGCGAAGGCACCGATTTTGAATATGGCAAGTACAACATTATTGAGAATGAAAAGGCAGAAAAGAGCCTCTTTTATTGTTATTTATTCTCTCTCCTTCTCTAACCTCTCGACCCACCCACCACTTCTATTGGCTCAACATCTTATACAAAGTGCAGCGAGAGGACACGCTTTTTTCTTCTTAGAAGCTGTGGCTTAAGAAATGCAAATTCAGCGGCTCAATCCATTCCACGTCGTGTTGCGGGGGTCCGATTTTCCTTTCATCATAAACTTTTCCTCACGCTCACCATGTTAACTTAAGTCACTGTCGCCCTCGAGCAGTTCATCTGCCGAATATTTGTAATCTTGCACATGCTATAAAGTTGCGTCTCTCGTTTCATGGCTGAGGAGTCTAGATCCACTCCTGTTTCAGCGGCGTGTTGACTTTATTGATGCTGCGTGCCCTTTGAGCACACTAGTGGCAGACAGTGCATGAAATGCCGCTGAAGAGTAAAAGTTGATTAGCTCCCATGCTCTCCCTCCTCTCATTCTCTCGCACTCAAGGCAGTAAAATGACTCTTGAGATGGTGCACTCTGCTCACAGTTTATTGTGAAACTTTTTTTTGTGCCAGAGGTTATTGAATTCAGTTACTGAATTATTCTACTGATTATTATTCTTTCCTCTGAATGTTTTTTGAACAAACTGCAGGCTTTTTTTTACCATTTTCAAGAGTTTCCTTTCTGCCCAGCGTAGTCTCGTTGTCTCTCGTGCATCCCCATCAGTCTAAAAGGCCCGAAAAGGAAATCCTTATTCATTATATTTAGGTGTTTTTTTAATGTCATTTTCTGGCTTGAACAACAGTACGCAATTATTTTAACAATTGTTCGGTTACGTTGTCTTGGCAAGTGAAGGACCAATCACTCAGACTGGATGTAGCCCTGGTGGCAGACCTGGTTGGATTGAAGGCAGAGCATGTCCAGGCGATATTTGGTAGAGGAGATATAGATAATTTCATGTTGTTCCTTTGGACCTCGATGGACCGATCATGGTCTACCATCCCTTGAAATAAACTCCAAAGTAATTTTCCATCTCGAAGTAAATACCTAAATTAATATTTAGCTGCGCAAGGAGAGACCGGTGACTCGAGCTCCCCTGTTTTCCTAAACAAAGCGTCCAAGGGCCTGATTTTTGGAGGCCGTCATCCCGCTCGACAGAACCTGACATTTGGAAAGGTCTGTTGGGCGCCAAATTACAGCGACACAGAGGGATCGGGAGAAAAGAGAAGGCTGGGGGAAGAAAATGGCTCCTTCTTATTTAAATGTCACTTCCACTTGGTGAATGCCGAAGCTTTTCTCTTTTTTTCTTCATTTTTTGTATGGCATTAAATGGGCATTTCTCACAATGGAAAACATTTATTTCCATATTTTATTCTGTGCATGTCTCTGTCTCTCTTTGGCCGGGCTGCGTTATTGGCAGCTGGCTTTAAGGCTTGTGAAGCTTTGCCAACAGCTTGACAGTAACCACAAACCATTTAGTTGTTGTTTTTGTGTAGGTACGGAATGAAGGACCAATCACTCGGGCCTTGTTTCGTTTTGACTATGTATGCAGCAGTCTGCGGTGCATATTAATTCTCCGGCTCTCCCGCTCTCCATCCAAGTGCAGGAACAAAGTAAGAATCACTTGAAGTACAATCTGGGGGGAGGAAAGCAGACGAGGAAAATAACCGATTAGTGTTCTGCAATTTCGCTGTATGATGAGGGATTTCTATTACTGTATGTAAAAACTGTTTTTTTCCTTCTCTGGTTGGCACTCGACGCACTTAGGAGTGCATATGTGACTCTGCCTGTCAATGACCTTTTTTAACAAGGATGAGAAGACCAAAATACACCGCCTGTCCCTCGGTGATGATAGTCTAATGTCACTCAAACTGATGGACCGCAGCCAACCAGACGCTCGTACTGAGCTTCCAACAATAGTAAGGAGGAGGCGGTGCCGAGCCCTCTATCTCCTTTCCTTGACAAATAGCTGATGACACCTTTTGGATTAAGCCCTCACAAGTCATGCCAGCTGCTGGAATCGGATGACAAGTACGTCTATTTCTATGTGTCTTAATCTGTTTCAGATGCTCCCAGCTTCATATATAACTGTAATATTCATCACCCAGACGCTGCCAGCAAATGTCAATAAATTATGTGACTCAAGTGACGCCCGTACTTGACAACTGTTTCCTGAAAGGCATTTGCCCTTTTGCCTACTTTTTGATTTTTGCCCTGACATATTTTATCGGATTCCTGTCCGACTGCGACCACGAGGACTCGGAGCGATCGCCAAGCGGCTTCCAAACTTCAGTCGGGCACAAATTCCCACATTGCCAAATGCAGACTTTTAAAAACTCCGCCACTGCAGACAGAACATCTATTTTAACGGAGGCATTTCCCATGATTAAACTAATGCATATGAGAGTATGCTGGGGAGGCTCTCCTGATTAATGGAGCAATTACATAATCCATTACACTGAATTATGAATGTGCTAATGATGAGCTCATGTTGGGTAATGATTCCTGGAGTTTGCTTGTGTAAAATATGAAAAGAAAAGCGCAGAGGACTTCCTGTGTTTGCAGATGTTCCTCTAATCCCTCGGAGGTGAGGCTAAAGATGAGAAAGAAGCGTGCCACTACCTACGGAGAGCGGCTACTCCACCAGCACGGGTCCTTGCTTCCCGTTGTCGAAGGAACGCCTCCCACTGTTCCCACTAAGACTGGATGTTGTAGATTTGAGGATCTCCTGCTATGAAACACGAAAGGCCATGCAAATTGGAAATCATGTTTTATGTAATTTCTTTGAGGGGAATATAAAGTGAGCAATTAAGAAAAAAACAGGACTACATAAAAGCGACTTGCAGGATCACAGTTGGCGACCGAGCGCTGTCATAATCTTCTTGGCCGAAACCGGTGTTGGCTTTTGAGCAATAATTACTTGTTTACGTTCCCGTCTGTTTGCTGTGATTTTTCCGGGACGTGTTGTGCAGCAGACGCCTAGAAATAGCTCTTGTCTTCATAACAGTCTTGTACATTTGTTTTGAAGTAAACATAAGCTGGACACTTCATTTGTCTAATTCACCATTGATTCGTTGATCAACTAATCAGTTCTGCTGCAGGTGATGCTGCATTCAGCTGGGTGAAGACGGTGGCCACATCGGCTTTCATGCCAGATGATCAATTTGTCTTTTTAAAGTGCACCGATGTAACTTTTTAGCAAAAAGTCTAAATGCTAAAAGACGGTCGCATAATTGGAGAAGAGTCATAACAGAGTTTGTTAAATTGGTGCAACATGGGTGCAATATAACGCTTGTGAATTAAACTTCCCATTTGTAAGAATATGAATGTGTTAATTCTCAAACATTACACAGTTTCACATTGCACAAGAGTGTACCCACATCACTATTTTTTTATTGGAGAAAAAAACCAGTTCTGTGTTATAATTGTCATCGCGTTAATTCCACCTTGTCTCGTTAAATAGGAAATGAATAGCAGGAGTGGGAATGTAGAATGAAGCAGAGGAGTGTCAAACACTCTCACCTGTGCAGATGGATATGTAGATGGCCTTTTTATAAACGGAAGCAGTCAAGTTACATAAGGATTTATTTATTTTTGGCAATTGATATCGTTCTGCAGAGTGAGAAGAAGATGCCCGCAGTGCTTGGAGCATGTTCTGAAAGCGGCTTCCGGCCTCTCGTGTCCTCGCTCTGCTTTCACTCTGGTCCCAGTTAGACCAGCAGAACGCTCACAACGCGCTCCGTGTGCAGGTGGAATTCTGATCATGTAAAAGGGAGAAAAATAGAGACGTGGCTCTTTTGTATTCTACATTTTTGACAGTCACTCGACACCTGAACTGCAAGCTGCATTTATTAATAATGAAATTGGATGCATCTGTCTAACGGTGCCAAAAAAACAAACAATCGCAAAGGATGGAAAGACATATCGGATGCTTCCAATTATCTCACAATTTTTGATCTGTCGTTGTAACAAGTGCTTTTTTGTTGTTGTAAAACAACAATCTTCCTTTGAGCATTTGACAAGTCTTCAACTTTGCTGTCATCTACAATGTTATTGTATTTACCTGAGACGAGATGTCCTTTTGAATCCGGTACACAAGGAAGAGTCGGTGTGTCACTCTCAAACGGTTATTGCTTTTGGCTGAGAAATGCTAAAACCTGAATATTTGACAGACTTTGTTATTTACATGCATGTATGGTTATCCTATTTCATCTCTTCTTGTTGTATACTGCTCTCTTCATTCTTTATGCACAGGCACAATTGCCAAGGCCAGCCAACACCTCGGACCGTATGAAATGCACAGTCACGTCGACGGTGTATCTAGTTTGAGGTAACTCTACCGAAAACATTGAATTCTTGTGTGAATTCACGGATGTTTATTTGGCGTCTCTGGAGAACAAGAGTTGATTGCAAAAACAAGTTTTAATTGGGCTTGTGTTTACAAAATGTTGCCTTCATGCCCTAGTTACACATACAATAATAAATGGGTTTCTCAGGAGATTCCTTTTTTGCTCCAAGTGTATTATATACAAGGTGTTTGTATACTTATTACAGACTAGCTTTTTGTCTCGATGCAGCTCTCTGAGTAACGACAACTTCTGATGATCCATAATATGCACCAGCCCTCTTTTAGTTGCGATGATTGACATCCATTATTTGTCTAAGCTCGCGGCAGATGTGTCTTCAGTAGAATGTGGTTCATTTGAAGTGCAGTGTGCAAGTCCATTTTCTTAGGTAAACAAGCCAACTAGTCCCAGAACTTCCAGCTGTGGACACTTATCTGCTTATCTCTTGATAGAAAATGGTCTTCTCTCCGTTCTGTGAGCTCTCCGTGCTTTCTCAAGGTAATCTCCATGTGTTTGTCTATAGTTTGAGAGAGAGGGGGAGCGAGAGAGAGAGGTGTGCTGTGCTGTGAGCCACCCGCTGAAAGGAAATATCACCAGCGTTTAAAGCTTGTAAATGAATTCTGTCTGTATTTTATGGGGAAATAATTGCTACAAGTGAAAAGCAAAAACCCTTATTTAGTTTCAAGTAAAGCAGTAAAAGGTTGTGACTGGTGGAAAACCGTGTCTCCTCTCCAGGTCGAGCCGGGGAGCGCTGTTTTATTACTTTGGTCTGAATTGCAAAGAGGGGAAACATGAGGGTTTTTTAAAGTTCGTTTTGTTTGGGTGCTCTACATGTACTTGTCGGAGTCCATGCAGGCATCGGTTTGTTATTTTTTTATTTTCTTTGTGTTCCTTTTAGATATGCACTGTTTTTACATGAGCTTGCATTTCGTCCTCATTTTCATCGAAGTTCCAGAGGCTTTCTGTAAAAGTCACAATGTGGTCTGACTAGTTGGCACTCTGAGGTGAATGTTATCACATTAAAGATCAAAGTCCAGAATGCACTATGTTACATGAATAATCAGAGAGATGTTGACTGGGCATCTTGTTCCACCTTCTAAGGAGCTCTGCAATGCCCTTGTCTTGTGAAAAATGGGATTAATAAACCAGTATTGTAGTTATGAGCCGTTTGAGTTGTTCAGGAGATTCTTCTTCTGTCAAATCAGTCTCTAAAATGTGTTTTCGTTCATTTTACTTTCCCCTCGCAGCGCATCGCTAAAGAGGATTAAAAAAACAACAACAAGGAAAACCACATTCATCACCAGACATTCTCCCTCCTTAAATTTGTAACTTTCAGTCCTGCCCACTTCCTGCAGATTGAATTCTGGGGGGGGGGGGGGAGAGCAGAACACTAGTTCCGTCATCGTGGCAGAACTAGGATTCTGCTCCCCCCCCCACACCCACTTTATTGCACCCCCGATGCCAATTCTCACTTGTCGGTCATGTTCTAAGCGGAATTATAATGGCGCACGGCTGTCGTTGAGACCTCCGTGTGTCCAGAAAGCCATTTCTCTTCTCGATACTAGAGACTCGCCTCTCCGTCTGAACGAGGTTGATGTGCAGTGACGGTTCCTCCCTGCTCTCCAGGCTGCCAACTCGTTGGAGTGGGCCTCTGGGCCCCGGGCCACCAGCTCTGCCTCATTCTGCTCTGCTGCTGCGTTGGCCCCGTTGTGAAATGTGATCAGTCCGCTCCATTCGGGGCCCAGAATGTGTGCCGTCGGAGTCCAAGCAGCCCCGATCCCGGGCTGTACTGTACCACCCAGGAGTTGATCTCCAGGGATTGGTCAGAGGGAGGAGCGTCTGATTCGCCATTGTACGATTCCTGCCATCGATGTGGCCCCGTTGTTGTGGTATCGCATTCAAAATCACACATCCTCTTTATTTCACTGTAGTTGCGCTGCTCTCTGGACTCTTTACTCCGCCTTTATTTTCAAACCAAGATGGACACCATGTTCCATTTTGTTTAAAAGAAACTCTTCAGTCCGTTTCTGACCGATGGGAGAGCAGGAGGCGGGCTCGCTAACCGACACAAACCAATGCACTATACTGCTCATGAGCTTGAGAGGCTAGTGTGTAAAGATTGAAATGAAAGCAAAATATTGAACCATTTTCTTTGGAGCAAATTAGTGTGTCGAATGTATTGAGTATAGAGATAAACGGGAGGTGGATTCTGCTGCAGAAGCGGTTCAAGACTCATCTGTGGAGGATTCGATGCTTTTTCGGCGTAGGAGTCCACTGTAACCGCCTTGAGCAAGCTACAGACTTCTTAGAGCCACCTGTCATGTTTACAGGGGGTGAGTGTTAGATACTCAAAAGCTACTTTTTCAAATGTCACTCCAAGACATCGTGTAACCTCTCTTGCATCCCGCTGTGGCCAACATGAAGCAGCTTTGAAGTGTTTGGGGGTGTGAAGTGGATTTAAGATGAAGGAGATGGAGTTTATCTTACCGTAGCAGAAGTACAATCAGTTTTCATGAAACCAGAGAATGGTTTAGCAAATCTAACTGATTTGATTTTCATTGATTTTTTTTTTAGTCTGTGTGTTTTTCCAGATTACGGACTTTACTTTTTGCCGTGTCCGACTTTGTGAGTTGGACACGGACACGCTAAGAGATTCATCCCACTTCCGCATCCCAGAGCGTCTGCAATTAATCCGCCGATGTTCCTCCAGGTGTCTATCTCGGAGGTTGTTGTTGTTTCTCCTCCGATATTGACAAGTGGGGAAACTGATTTTTTTCTTTGCACCGCTGTTCATGAGAAACAAATGTCAGCATGGTGGCCTCCTGTAAGGATAATGACACCAACAAAGGGAGCGGATAGTGACACATCGGTCAGATCAGCCTTTTTGTTTCTCACAGTGAGCAGGGAGGGAGAGAGACGAGCTCTGGCTGGAGACACTGGCTGGGTGACCGGCGCAGCGGAGGCAGCTCCTTCCACGGACATGTGGAATATAACAGCCGTGCTTCCACTGCAGCGCACGTTTGGGAACCTGTCTGCTTTGCATGAAATCAACTTGGCCGCCTGACAGTATGTTGCTCCGTAATTAACCTGGGGAGGCCCAAAACGGGAGCCCTGTGGAAGGCTTCATTAACCTGTGGCGAAGAGGCGGTCATTCTCGTCTGGCTCCTGTGACCCGCACTAAGCAACCACGATACCGCCTTTAATAGCTGGCTGAGAAACAAACCTGCAAACATGATGAAATTACACATGGATGTACATGTCAGCAGGCCCCTCCATTTCAATTGCTATGCTGAAATGATAAGTTGTAAAGACTAGGAAATTAATAATTAATAGTTCGGCTTATTTATTTTTGCCCGATTAATAAAAATCAACCAACATTTGGTTGATTTTCTGCTTTTCTGTGTATGAATTGAATTATGTATTGAATATTTTGGGTTTTTTAAACTCTTGGTCAAAGAAAGGTATTTGAAGATGACCCTCTAGGCTTAGTTATTACATGGACAGTTGTCACTATTTCGTGCCATTTTAAAGACAACAAAGAATTGGGGGGAAAAACAACAAAATTGATGATTCAGATCTCTTTGCACATGCTGATGGAGAGCAGCAGCTTTCACGCGTTTACTTTACCCCTTTGAACTTGAGGTGGACCAAAAGTGGAGCTTCGTCAGGTAAGGACATGTTATTTCCCCGAGTCGCCCTCATGCCCCACCTCCTCTCATCCCGCCCACATTGAGCCGTCTTCTTCTTGTTTAGTCAGCTTGATGTTTGAGCTGTATTTTTCACAACATCAGCATGCAGCACTGGAGAACCAGGACCCAGGGGAGTGTGTGTGTGTGTGTGTGTGTGCAAAAGAGAGACTGCAAGGCTTGTCTCCAGTCATTGGAGTCGTCTGTATGTGTGTCATCTCCTGAGTGCAACACCAGCTTGGCCCACTTCTGCCTGACCGACTCGACTCTACGGCTCATCGGGGCTCTTCCCGCTTGTCTCTTTGTGTTTAATTTCTCCCCCTCTCCCTCTCTCTCTCTTCCCTGTGTGGGGTCCAGTTCTCATGTATCCCCTCGACAGTCAGACCAGGCCTCCCAAAGCTCCAAAAGATGTGAGATCGTCCCAGGTGAATCAGGCCGGTATTGGCTCACAGCCGACGCCGACGATGAATCCGCCAGGACCACCCAGCGCCCATTCACTCTCACAGAGCTCATATCCACACCAGTGCGAGGCACACACACACACACGTAGGTCAGAAAGTGAAAGGAGAACCTTTAGCCCACATCAGGGCAGTTTTCACAGGCTGCAGGGGCTCTGAGACGTGAGCTAAACAATACGCTCTCCCTGCTCATCTCTAACTAAAACACAGAATGCATTACGCTCGACATGTAGGGAGGCTGTCAAACGTTCCAGCCTTGGAATTCTACTGCACTCTCAGTTACTGCCAAGGATGGACGTGAGAGTGCAACACCCTCGCTGCAGAGTGATTACTTCAGAGCCGACATGCTGTCAGACGTCAGGTAGCCGGATGATGCCAGCCGTGATCTCAGGCGCTCCGTTTTGGGTTTGAGATTTAAAAGGCCCGAGCAGAGTCGACATCACACATTGACATATGATCTGCTTTTAAGTTTTACTGAGGAACTTGTTCTCACACTCTTGCCTATTCACACACCCAGCACTTACGAAGCAACACACGTATGCATTTGGAATAATATTTGGTTCATCTGGTGAATGCAAAAGACTGTTCAATCTTTTTTTCAGCTCTGTTTTCGTTCTTTCTGTCGAGGTGTTAAATGTTCCACTGTCACCAGCTAGTAACTAACTGTCTGCTTTTTGGTGCTGAGCAGAGGGCGTACTGTGGGTTTTAAGAGCTTTTTTTTTCTTTCTTCTTGCTTTTTTTAAAATGGCTGCCTGCCCCCGCAAGAGTGAACCACAACAGTGAAGTGTGTCCTGGAAAGTAAACTATGAAATCTGTAAAGCAGAGGGGAAACGCTGGTTCGTGTCACAATTCTCTGGAAGAAATCACATTGCTGTTGATATAATGGTAATCCTGTATTTGTATGTGTGTTGTTGTATTTGTTTTATATATTTTGATGTCATGGGCAAAGTAACTTTCTTGGCACGAAATTATAAAATAATGCTAATAAGAAGGAAAAAAAGGAACATGAAGAGCACGTTGCTCGAATTGTTCCACATACGTATTTCAAAATGTAAGACTACAGTCCGTGGTTAGCTTGGCTTAGTTTATGGATGAGATACTTGTCATTCTGAAGGTGACAAAATCTGCCTCCCAGTTTACTGAATATTGGCAATTATGTTATATATAGTTTGTTCAATTTGTACAAATTGAAGGTAATTAAGGGAGACGAGTGTGTTACACGTTTTCTTGGCCGTGAGCTGGACTTAGTGTTTTTCCGTGAAGTTTCCTACCCGTTTCTAGTCTTAATGCTAAGCTAAGCTAACTGGCTGTAGCTACATGATTTTTCCTTTAATACAAACACCTGAATTGCGGCATCCTTCATGACAAGAAAATAAAGAAGAGTTGTTTTGTTTTAGTGGGAGAAATTAGCTTGAAGAATTAGCTAAATAAAATATATAATTTAGTAGGAAAACTGTTTATACTCAACAATGAACAAAACTTAATGAAGAAAAAATACTGCTTTGGAGATGGCATTAGCAGGCAGCTCACACTTGCACACATTACTGGGTAACTAGGATACCGTCAGAATGATGGAGACTATGGACACACCATCAGCATCGTGTGTGTGTGTGTGTGTGTGTGTACCCTCTGTCCAGGGCATTCGCCGAGCCTGTGGCCAAAAATGTCACTCCAGGCTCATTATGCCATTAGCTGCCTCAAGCCTCAGTCCATTTGCTGTGCAGGGAGTGTGACGGAGCCCTTTCACAGGGTCACCCTTCCTGTTTGGAGGCCAGTCAGCTGAGAGGTGTGTTTCTGTGAGTGTGTGACATGAGCAAGAGACAGAATGCATTTGACATTAATCATGATTTAGCACAGGATGTGAGATGTGTTATGTATGTAATCACTCCAGATATATATTATATATATATAAATATGGTTCGCGCTGCTCCCCATTGTCATCACAGACGATGAGCGGATCAAGAAGATGGATTTGTTGTTTGCTCTGCTGCTAAGCAGTAACGGCATACCCTTTAAGCATAGCTCTCCAAACCCCCTGAACCGAGTCTAACGAGGCATCTGTCTGTCATTTTAACGTACACACGTTCAGGCACCACTTCATATCCCTGCGCAGGAGGGGTTAATCAATCAGACGCAAGTGTTCCTGTGTCTCTGAACTATATCCCCCGGGCCTCTCCCGCCCATCCATCGCCTGAAGACGACGACCGGCTTATTTTCTCTGCATGTTAAAAACGCCTGGAGAGGTGGCAGGCCGGGCCTCAGGAGAGTGTGACGAGCAGGGTGAAAAGAACAAGTGGGAAGACAGAAACTGGAGTGGAGGGGTGGGGTAAAGTTTTCCTTTGATAAATCAAATAAAAAAATCAAATAAATATATTCTCTAAATATATCCCCCATTCCCGTCCATTTTAAAAGAAGGGCCAGCTTTGATCTCCGGGGGCCCTTTGAAATGATCTGAGGAATGGGAGAGCGGGGGACGTGAGGGAGGGAGGGGGAAGTGAGAGAGACGGAGACAGGAAACGCCACACCTCCATGCCTGTTGAGGGGAGACATCACAGGTAGAGATGCAGAGGGAGTCCAGACAGTTAAGCTTCTGGGTGATAGCTGAGGTGCTGGGAGCGGCTTAGTGGCAAAGTGAGCTGTTTGAAGGCCTCGCCGTGGATACGCCTGGGGACAGATTAGCTTCCCTTTGACCCCGGAGATCAGCGGGGCGGCAGGCGCCTCTTCCCCACTCCAAGAACAAATTGGACTTCTTCCTTTCCCATTGTAGGAGGGTGAAGTACTGCTGGATGTAAATCCCATATATTACAGGCTCCACCATGCTCGGCGGCCCCCGTAAAGAGCGTGTTGCCGGCAGAGCGAGAAAGCTCTCCTCTGCATATTTCTTAAATTCTCCTCCTTGCAGCCATTTGTTCCTCTTTACGTTCACAGCTGGGCTCAACGACGAGTCGCAGCGGCATTCGATCTCCCGGGGTCTGCTGCACTTTATGGACTATATTCTGTCCGTTCTTAAGCTTCGGAGTTTATCTGCGGGTCTAACGTGTGACTCGCTGCCCTGGCTTGTGACTTCATGTTGAACATGCGGCAGGCTGGATGCGATGTCCTTGCTGACGGTGAACGGATGAGGCACAGATGCATGTTCGTTTGCAGCCATTAACCGAGCGCACGCTGAAAGGACGACCTTGTGTGCTCGTTGTGCCGTGACGGGGAAAACAAAACGCTCTGTTAATGCAGCTCAAGGACGGTGTGTGAGACTGATTACTTTTTATGTACGTCATTTGGTTGAAATCCTCCATTATTCTGAATTATATTCTTTAGACTTGAATCACAAGTTTGACTCGCTGGCAACATTGACCCACAAATTATAATCCTGCATATCTGAGTCTGTCTATCTAACTATGTGTCCATTTTTGGGCATTTCTATTCTTGACATTCTTTTATGATCCTGTACAAATATTGTGACAGATTTATTTATTTTTAAGTCGGAAAATGTATCCAATTAAATGTGATTTTTTTCGATGATTAGCAAAGCTGGAATTTGCTCTGATAATATAATTTTATTATCTTATGTCATTATTTCACAACCTTCTGATTATAGCTGTGCAAAAGAGCCAGCAACCACAACAATGGCGTTAAAATCATCGAAACTACCATGTTTAAATAACTTTTATTGTCTCATCTAGAAATATTTATGACATTTCACCAAAACTCAGATGCACATGGAGGCGCTTTGCTTCAATGGCACTGGGTGTCTTTGTCTTTCTGTGAGCTGGGAAACTCGGGTGCTTTACTTAAACCACCTGATACTTATAATTTCGCAACATGTCGGTTTCTCTGTCGGCACGTCGGCTTAGGGCTTTAATTCCCAGGAGGCCACTGGATCCTCACTTTCACTCAAGTTGTTTGGAGAGTCTCTCAGCTTCGTTGCCTCATAAAACAAACTGCTACGATGAAAATAACTTAAAACCACACAGACCAGCGCGACTCTGCTTTTATTAGTACACACACACACACGGAGGCAGACGCACACACGCAAAATAAAATTCCGTGTTTGTTGAGGTTCTAATGAGTCCCAGTAGCAGCGGTTTGATTTTTTCCCCTCCTAATTTGACATGCTTCACTTGGACCGGGTCCCTCTTGCTCCGCAGACCTCAAATCCTCCATGCAGGGGCCTAATGAATCTTCTCCAAGTACACAAACAAAAGACACACACAACTAGCAGGAAACACTCTTGCTCGAGCTTCTAATTGTCCCAAACATGTCAGTCAATCACCGCGGCTTGCTTCGATCCCCCCTTTCCTCCCGATGAAAGTTTGCTGTCGCCCATGACAACATCCCAATCTTCAGATCTCCGGGTGTTACGCTCACGTGTTGGGCTTTGTCTGCGACTGGCCGAGCTTCCTTTTCATTGTGCGGCAGCGGCTTGAGAACATCGGCCGCTGTGCTTTCTGCTCGGGGAGGCGGCGCGAAGAACGACGAGTCGAGCCTCGCCGGTCGCCGAGGGCTCTCGATGCCGAGTTTCATCAGTAATTGAATCGTTTCAGCTGTTTGCTGCCCGCAGAAGACGGTGCGGGTGAATTGTCTCAGATGGTTTATAGGGTCATATAAAGTCCCTCCACGCCAACGCCTGCCAGCTGCGCTCCGCTTGGACCAAAACAGTCGGTTTAATACCTCCCGCTGTGCACCTGCAGCCCACCCGTTACAGTCGGCATCTCTCTGTCTCCTGGTTGCTTTTGAAGATTACGATTGGGCTCGGTAAAATCGTCACTCAATTAGCCCATTGTCTTGTTCGCAGGTTCGAGCGCTCGCTGTTGTCGTGAATACCGAAAGTGCTTTTCCTGGACTTCCTCTTCTCTTCGCCGCAGCTCACTCCTTTCATCAAAACCACGGCGGAGTGTTCGAAGAGTAGGTGGACGAGCGGAGGCAGCGGCGATCAAATCTGACGATGGTACTGAAGATGTCACAAAGAGAGTCTTGCATACAACACAGGAGGTGTGCACTTAAGCCAGGTGTCCGCTTTGAGCTTCAGTCGGTCAGATGTGAAAACTGCTGCGATGAATCAGACTCATTACCTCTCGGACAAAGCTGTGCACTTTTAAAACACCATTATTGGCCGAGCGAGCGTCTTGTTCCCGCGTTTGCGGCCAGCTTTCGGTATTATTAAGGAATTGTGCGTTAATGGGAGTCAGCAGTTTTTTCGGCGCTGCAATCTCATTACATTTACAGGGAAGGGACGGAGAGCAACAAAAAATAAATTAATTGGAGGCATGCGACAGTTAGGACAGGAGTCTGGACAAGGGCAGAATAAATCAACGGTCAGTTCGACAGCTTTATGGCTCTGTGGGGGGAGGAGTGGTTAACTTTAATGGGAGGCGATAGTAATGTGGAGTTACTTTATTTCCCCCTCTTCGTCCCCACGCACACACATTTACTCCGTCCCCTTCCCCCTCGTCAGCTGAAGCACACAGCCCCTCACCCCTGAACTATTTTGACTCGACTTGATATATGGAGTTAATTCAGCCCTCTCCGCGCAATAATTCATGCGTCTCATGCATTCAAAGTCGTGCAGACTCAGCGCTGGGAGGAATTATTAATTTTCTGCGCAGAGATTGCAGCCTCCTTTCACACACACACACACACTGTCTGTCTGTCACCTACTCTACACACTGTCCCCACCCCCAACTCCTCCACCCTCCCTCCTGATTTTTTGCCCATTACTATGGAAGTTAATTTGGCTAAAAGAATGTCCACTCCCAGCAGTATTTCGCGCAGCATCAGGTTTCGCCTTCTCTCGAATATAAAAAACAAAACACTCTCACTCGGTTGTTCCCACTCCAACAGCCGCAGCGACACACGAGTCCTCATCTTTTGCCCCTAAACTGGACCCTGACCTCGTGGCCTTTCGGGCACGTCCTGCCCTCCTCCCCCACATCCCCAAGTTCGCTAAGGTCATCCCCGCAAGGGGCCGACCCCCACCAACGGCCCCGATGACCTCTGACTTACGCCTTGTGCTTTTACAATTGGGGGGGAAACGCTGGCTTGTAAAGCAACCAGCGAAGTGGCTTGTGCAGGGTAATGGGGCCCTGCTCACCAGGCACTTCATTTAATCCGTGCAGACCTCTGTGTGTGGTGTGTGTGTGTGTGTGTTCTGGGATTGTTATATGCTTTTGGGAGCAGATGGATGGGGTCACTCCTCAGAAGACATTATTAGTTCTGTTAGCATACTCTACCACATAGTGTGACTGAAGATGTAGGGCTGCAATCAACCCTTATTTTCCAAATTGATTCATCTGTTCGTTATTTCCAAATGAATTGTTCAGTCTATAAATGTCAAACGTGTTGTAGACAGCAAGGGGATGTCTTAAACTTGCACATTTTGTCCGACCAACCGCAACATCTAAAGATATTTAAAGAAAACCAAGGAATGTTTGGCATTTTTTCCTTGATAAATGATTAAAATGATGAACCGAAAAATGAAGAAGTCATCTGAGATCATTTGATTAAAAGTGTATACAGACGTTTGGCTCAGACAATTAAATCAAGTCATCTGGAATTCCGAGTGTAGCTCAAGCAGAAAGGACTAATTAACCTCTATCTGGTACGGCAACATTTTTAACTTGCCGTTCAAAGACATGACGCCACTCTGCACTCCTTTCTCTTTTCCAGGCGGTTTGAGAAGTGGCAGCGTCGGCTTTCTGCAGTGTTTCAGAGACCTTGGCTCAGGCCAGCCAAAGATAAACAGTGAAAAGCATTTCCCCCCAGGCCGTGAACACAACAAGTCTAAAGTTGAAGCCGTCACCTTAACTGTAAGATGGAAACTATCTCAAGCAGAAGTTAGAGAAAAAAAGAAGGAACAAAAAGGTATTACTTGTGTTTGTGTTCTGGCAGAGTGGCAGAACACACAGTTTTCATTTATTACATTTCAGTTGGCAAGGTAGAGGTGAGTACATTTTTCTTTCTTTCTTCTTTTAGCAGTGGGAGGGAAAAAAGGAGGTCACATTTGTTGGCGATGCTGTGGGAGTGCGGCAATACGAGTGCAAGGGCTTTGTGTCGGGAGACATTTTGTGGCCGGCAGGAGAGAAACGCAGCGCTGTGACGGGGGCCTTTCTCTTCTTTAAAAGGCGCAGCGACCCCCGTGACCCACCGCCGATTCTCATGCCCCGATTGAGGAGGGGGGCGGGAGCTGGGGGTGGGGGGGGGGAGGATGTCTGATTCTACAGAAACTGTAAAAATGTTGTTTTCTGCACGTGTGTGTGTGTGTGTGTGACGTTTGTGTCAGTCGCCGCTGCTCAGACAACACAAGTGACCCAAACCCTGAGGCGGTCAGTGTCTCCTCTGTGGATACAATCCCATGATTCATCCATTTCATGGCATTTCCTCCCCCGTTGTGTGGGGCTCTGTACTGTCAGGGCCTGGGGGGAGTTTCCATTCAACGGCTTCTGCACAAACACACACACACACACACACCTACTTTATGTACCCTATTCACACGAGACCACGGACTCCATGCATTTAAACGGCCTATCGAGCAGAGCAGTGGTATTACACTTAAAGCAGTTTTGGAGATAAAACTGATGACATTAGATTCATATTAATGTTTTTTTATTATCCTCCTTTGATGTTCAGATTGTTGGTAAAATGGTGCTTTGATTTGTCCGTGAGAGGCGACGCCAAACTGTAACAGTTGGCAGCTTGTAGAGCAAAGATTGCAGAGCTTCCATTCAGTGCATCGTAGTGCTGAAACGACGAGTTGATTAACCGATTGATAACTAATTAATTATTCGTCACGTATCGAGCCAATATGACTGACGAGAGCTTCTCAAATGATTATCTTTGTTTGATTTAATTACACATTGAATATCTTTGGTTTGTGGACCGTTGGTTGGACCAAACTCTTAATAGTAATTTGAGACTATTCTTGACACTGATTAAATGACAAATTTTCTGAATAAACTGTCAATGAAAATCACCATCAGTTGCAGCCCTATTGTATTCCAGTCCAACGGAGAAGCATTCGACAAGCACATGGAAAGTAATCGTAAAACACCTCGATGAATTAGTAGGGGAACACAAATGGCTGCACGGTGGTGTAGTGGCAAGCACCGTCACCTCCCAGCGAGACGGGTCCGGGTTCCATCTCCGGTCGGGGCGTGTCTGGCGGCCCTTCTTGAGTTTGATGAGTGAAGATGAATGGTGTTCCTCCATCCAGTCGAGTGACTTGGAGTTTCTACGGCAAGGCTGTTCTAGACATATGCCTCGCCCGTTTCGATAGATGACTCCAGTTATTGCATGAATATGTTCCGAAATACGTAATGCGTGTGCCCGAGCTCACGGTGAAAGAGCAGCATGGAGAGCTAATGGTGTAAAAAGTGATTTGAGTTTCACAAAGATGCCCCCTATTAGTTTCCCCCAGGTTCTCCCAGAGAAATGCAGCATCAGCAGAAAAAGCAGCGGCCACATTTGTTCGCGAAAATTACCCCGGCTGCACGCTTGATTATCTCAACGACAAAAACAACAACAACAACAAACACTCTGAAAGAAGGGAAAGAACATCTGTCGTCGAGTTCTCAAATGCATATTCACAGATTTCTCCCACTTCAGCGTTGAGGAGTTGCAGGGAAAGCACTCCATTTTAGGAAAGAGCAGATGTGCCTCTGCTCTAATCAATTCAGGTCGGGCAGCATTATCTGTGGAGCTGCCGCCACAGCAGCGCAGCACAATAACTCAAGGCAGGCATTTTAGAAGTGTGTGAGTTTGATCCTGTGCCAGGGTGATGAATAGCTGTTTTTCCTCCTTTTGTTGCCCATCAGCATTTTTATTCCGCACTTAATCCTGTGTGAGTGTGTGTGTGTGAGAGAGAGAGAGAGATCGGCGGCTCGTGAAAAGTTAGTGAGCAGTGTGAGCCTTGTATAATATATCAACAGGACGCAGTGGGGGTAGACGCTTGTTCCCGGGGTGTGTCAGGTGTTAAAAGGATGTCATGTTGTTGCAGATAATGCAGCTTACCCACTTGATTCACGACACCGATGGAGGTGAGGCGATCGGGTCGGACCTCCTCCAGCCTTCCACGCTGAGCTCGTTGGATACGAGAACCCACATTTCTCTCTCCCTTCCGGCTGCACTCAATTGGCTTTTTTCACACCCAGACATTTATATTGTTGAGGTTAAGTTTAAAAACACCAGCCTCTTTCTGGGAAATTTAGCTTTTGGAAAACTATGATACAACCCCACTCTGTTTTTCGAGAGACAAAAAAAAGTGATTTGATACAGGTAGTGATACAGAGTATAACTCTTCATCTGAAGTTGGCTGTGATGGCGCATTTGTGTTTGCTGACTGAAAGAACACAGAGAATACAAAGGACCCATTTTTTGGCTATACAGGTGTGTTGAGGAGAAGAAACACACCTGAAAAGGCTGCTGTGGACGTGCCTAATTTTCATACATACTAAAAGTCATTTCTAGAACCAGCCCTCCCCTGGAAACACCCAGCTGGTATTGGATCTCTTTCAAGTGGACAGGTTACAGCTCGACTGCACAAACAAATGGTTAATGAGGCATAAGTGGAATGATCTGAAATTGTGTTCTGTACGCTTTACACCCCAACAGAAAGTCCCCACCTCCTCCTTTTGCTTCTCAACCCGGCTCTGATTAGGGAGTTGGGGGTCCTTGTGGTCATATTTTAATATAATCCTGAGCACTTGGAGCCCCTCCTCAGCCTCGCGCTTGCCACGTCTCCTCGTGGTGGAGGGGCTAGCATTCCTCCAGAGAGCTGTTCTACATACGGCGGACAAGGAGCACAGCTTCGCACAAAAGCCTGCTGAGACTCCACAGCATTTATCTCTCAGCTGCAAGGTTGGGCCAGGACTAATTGACTGAGCTGTGTGCACATATATGTACATGTGTGTGTGTGTGTGTGTGTGTGACCGTGTGTCAGTCCTACTCCCGGGAAGCATGGCGCATTAGTGGAGCCTGAGATGATAGGATGTGGTAGAGAGAGAGAGAGGCCAGCCTTGTGTTGAGAGCCCATCAGAGGGGGCTCTGAGAAAAAGCTCTCCAGTAACTTCAGTTATTGGCTGCAGCGCTTCAAAATATAGCCTTTCAAACTGTGCTCAGGGGGTAAAACACACACACCGGATGCTGCATTTAAAGAAAAATTCTGCTTTTTCCCCTGCTTTTTTTGTACTTTCCAGCCATCATTTATTGGCTATGATCAAAATAATACTCATCAAATTGCTTGGATCTGGAAACATTGACAACACAAGTCCGATGGCACTAAGCCGGTCCTGCGTCGTTCCACCCTGTGCGGCCACAACTGTACGGCAGGTGAAAGTGGAACCAGGACAGCGGCCTGTAAACTGTGATCGCTTTCTTTCTTTTTTTCTTTTCAAATTGTAACCTGAGGGTTTGTTTGAAACTGATTATCTGGTTGCCAGTGATTTTTGCCTCCTGACTCGATTTTCATTTCCGTCAAAGTTGTTTCTAGACCTCTGCGATTCACTTTGTGATTCAAATGTTGTTGTTGTCGATGGCAAAAACTACGCAAATGAGACGAGCCAAGATGATCACATGTAAATGTTCCTGCCTGTGTTGCCACGCCGTCCTTTCGTGGTGCAACACGGACCTCATGCTCTTCCTCTGTGTTGCTCTCACCACTCTGCTCTGGATTTTATCAACACATTGTTTAAATTGGCCTCCTCCCAATGTAAGCCCAAGTACAGCATGGAGTTGGCTGCGTCACCGTCCACTGGGACGGGGCTGTGTGTGTGTGTGTGTGTGTGTGTGTGTGTGTTTGTGGGCACATTCTGTGGGGAGTGGAAGCACCTCATTCTCCTGGACCAGGAAGCTTTGAATCATGCTGGCTCTTCCTGGAAGGACCCGGAGGGAGCTGGGCTGAGCCGGCTGGACTCGGTCTGATCCGGCGCCTGGCCTCTCGCTGACACCAAGCCGGTGGCGAGCGCGGCTCTCTTACCGCGCCCTCTCAAAAAAAAAAAAAGGCGAGGCCACGCCTCCCCTCTGCTCACCGGGTTGGCACGCTGCAGACGTTTTCCTGTACCGGGAAGTGTTTTCAGCTGCGGCTGCGGCTTCCACCGATAACCTCAGCCTCTGGAACTTTGAGAGAACAAGAGTTTATTGATCGGATGTAAATAGCACAGGGTGGGCTACAGAAACTTGGACTTTCAAGGGCAGCCTTGTTTGGATCTCCCCTTAACGATTCCACTAGTTTCTGCAACTAATTTCATTCAGTTTGGCACGCTTACCGGGCTAAATATAATAGTGTCAAGCTGTCACCTGCCTACGCTGTCACAGGCCTTGTTGATGGAAATCACACTCTCCCCTGTCTGAGGAGGTGCTGAGGATCTGGTATTAATAGTAGAGCCTTGCTTTTGCTGAAGGGTGTCCACACCTTCCTGTTTTCTCTCTCTCTGTTTTGGCCTGGCGTTGACAGATTTACCTCTGGAGGAACTCCAGCATTTCAAAGGGGAAAATGGCCCTCATTGTTCAAGTGGGGCTCCAGCGGAAAGAAAACCGGGGCCTTTTCGAAGAAAATAACCAGGGGATGATAATGGATAGTATGAACAACCCATGTTTGTTATTTCTAAAGGGCATTTGGAGGATTGAGATGTTTTTTTTCGAGAAGTATGCCTCGGAGGGTGAAAGTGTTAAGTGTCAGAAGTTTGACTTGCTTTTTTATTTCTGAGTCTCGGAAGAGACTGGCAGAGCTCTGACTTTTGATAGGAATCAGCTGTAAGAGGATTGGATGTTGCAGTACGTTCTTCCTGCTGCACGCTGTCAGATAACTTGTAACAGTTGTCTCTCCTGCTCACCATTTCCCTGCTGAACTCCACTGGGAAATTAAGTCAGGAGAAGTAACTGCTGAAGTTATCTCACTGTCTTCAAGCAAGTGCTTTGTGTTGGCGAGGATCACCACAGAACTCTCATTGAGACATTGCATCGACATCTCAAAGAGGTTGTAGCTTCAGCTGGGAAAGATAAATACTGCCTTCAGAGCCTTCAACTCATTGAATGATTTCATCTAAAGCTTTCCTTGAATGAGATATATAATTTGTCAGCTTACTAAAAATAACCAGGTGGATAATCTTCATCTTTTCGAACTGTCCATCCGATACAGATTCAAATACCCAGCCTCAAACTGTCTGAACTTGAAGTAAAAACATTTCATCACTCGGCACAATGAGTCAAAACACTCTTTTCCCAGAAAGATGAAATGCTGTCCAAATATTGTTGGAGTTCATTCCATCTGGTGATTGATTAAATCCCTGCAGTGTCAGTGTGGTTTCTGTATTTTCGCCGCACACAGAACATGTGGTTGGATGGGCCGTAAAAGATTGTTCTACAGTACAAGGATTTATGGTTACATCACGCAATTCAAACAGATCTAAATCAAAAGACTATTTCCATCTAATCCTACGCCATTATAATCTTTTAGAGCTTTTGGTCGTATTATTTAAGTGTAATGTTAAAAAATCGCAGCAGCTGTTGAAGATTTTTAAAATCATAATTAGTAGGCAAATGTTGAAAATGGACTCGGAGTGCATACCCGGCTGTGCCAAGCCTCAACAACCCTCAACATTAGTTTTTTTATGAAAGGGAATGTGGATCTGCATCAGATTACACATCGTGATAAATAATTATGGGATATATGTGCCAGATTCATTCATTGTTTCAGTCAAGTGAGTGCAGGAGCTCATGAGAAAAGAAAAACGCACAATGGATACGCACAAAAAACTGGTTTGCTGTTTCAAAGACGAACCTTATGGGATCAAAACAGCCTCCCTGGTTTCAGGTGAACGCCGTGAATCAAAGGAAACTCATTCAGTATTTAAAAGTGAGATTGCACGTTCCAATTGCATGTTAACTCTGTCTGCAGACATTTGCGTCTCCAAATTGGCTGTTCCTATTTAAGAAAGACAGAACTAAATTGCTCAGTGTCTAACCCTTGAACATAATTGTCTGTTGTTTCTGTGATGCTGAACCTGCAGTTTTGCAGTGCGCTTCAGCTGCAAATGTCTGCGCACGCCGTCGCTCTGCTTCCTTAAGTCAAAAAGCCCTAAATGTCTCATCGGCACCAGAACACGTCTGTTAAATCTCCTGATGTCTCTCAGCGTCGATGTGATTTCTTCCCCGAGGATAGTAGAACAACCGGGTGCGAAATAATTTGGATGTGAATTGAAAACACGTCGAGTATGGATTTTCTGGATTTATCCGTCACTTAAATGTTTCATCGAGAGCATGTCGGCCCACATTAAACTAACCCCCGCGGTATCGGGAGTTAACTGGCATGTGTGGGAAAGGATTGCGGTCAGATATCTCCCCTAAATGTCAGAACCGGCAGCATCGGAAAACAAGAGTCTCCCCGTCAGCGGTCAGCCCGAAGGCTTCACCGGCACTTCATCACATCCTTGGAAAGTCTGAGAGTCTTTGTGGAGAAGACCCCAAGGCTTAATGTCAGCAAATTAATTATGGATTCACCCAATTAGTTCACAAACTACACTGTGTTCCAGGGAAGATGATCATTCCCCCGAATGACTCGTCTCTTCAGTCTTTGCCCCAGTGTGCATCGCGCCTCGCTCAGAAGTGTGTGTGTGTGTGTGTGTGTGGACACACAGCAGGCAGGTAGCCTGACCTTTTTAATTATTCAATCTCTCAAACTCATCCATTGATGCTCTGTCTGTCTCCAGTTTGGCTTTTAAACACTCACCCTCCTGTCCACACATATTTCCATCCGAAAGGAAACTGCTTCTCTGCTCTGTTTTTAGGACTTTAAACACACACACACACACACACACACACTCTGTGTCTAGTAAAGTAAGTAATCACCCCTTTCTAATGAGTCTGTCAGGGGCGGTATCTGTTTACCAAACCAAATTATTTTCTTATTCCGGCAAAGTCAATTAATCACATCGGAGAAAATTCTGTTGGTGTTCGTCTCTCAATGGGAAGACGGATCGCAACGGCGGCGGTGTCGTCATTAAATTTCGTCGCGTTACAAGGCGACGCCGGCGCAAATTTATTCATTTTGTCTTTGGCATTCTCTCGTAGCTTAAAGTCATAATGTTGGGCGGAGACTGAATTTAGGAGCGCAAAGCATGATTATTTTCCGCCACAAGTTCACAGAGTCCAACGTGGCGTCTTGGAGGAGCTTCTTTTGTTGGAACACGAGTTCCAAACAATGTTCAAGGTTTATTTTTATACATAAAGCAAAGAGGAAAAAAAGGACAAATGATTAACCTATCGTAGAAGTAGTTAGTTGGGGGAATTTCCAATTAACAGAACATTCCCACTTAATTTTTCTTTTGAATTAACCTTTTGAGAAATAACCTCCACCACAACTCGGCTTCCTCCCAATTTCTTGTCTTGTCCCGTCTGTAATCCCGTTGAACTCTTCCTTTCGTAGATGACTAACGTGTCGGTGCGTTTGCCGACACGTTCCCGTCACCGGACTGCTTATTAAACCCCTACCCCTCCCC
The DNA here is from genome assembly GCF_029220125.1 of Pseudoliparis swirei. Classification (NCBI taxonomy): domain Eukaryota; kingdom Metazoa; phylum Chordata; class Actinopteri; order Perciformes; family Liparidae; genus Pseudoliparis; species Pseudoliparis swirei. Next base: position 6,538,338 of record NC_079400.1, on the reverse strand, counting down.
CGCCCTGCAGCCCGGACTCCGCCAGTGATCTCCGTGTGTCGCTGACATTGAGCAGAGTTGGTGGACTGTGATTGTGCTCACAGCGTCCTTGGGAGACGGAGACGGCCATCAAAGATATGGATTCCTGCATTTAATGTCTCCGCCTCTCGCGCACAAATGTTTCTCTTTCAATGAGCTGGCGGCCCGCAGGCAGGGAGGGAGTTCTATCCATCATCTGACTTTTAATGCCTCTTAAATATTAAGATTCAGGAATATGACCTTTCGTCAGTGCAAAATCCCGCCCTAAATATCATTTCAGGCCTTTGCTGACTGCACCGCTGGCTCCGTTTCAGCTTTGAATCATGGAGCAATGGTGCCCGGTTTCATGTTTTTTTAATATTTGTTTTCAATAAAAGCATGGGGGTCATGCTTGGCTTGCGTTTCAGAAAGTCTGTTTTTTTTCTTCTTTAGTTTTGGGGCCGCTCCCTGCTTGGGGCTGGCTGAGGGAACGAGCGCAACAGAGAATGAGGGGTCGGAGGAGAGGGGAGAGGAACTGTGGAGAATCTGTGAGCGCTCCCTTTCCGTCTGTCACTCTCGCTCTTTATGACACACACACACACACACACACACAGTTCTGAGTGGACAGCCCTGGAAGAGGGCCCAATGATTGATGTCTGTGTGTGAGAGAGAGAGAGAGAGACCTCGGAGGCAGCAGCGGCAGCAGAGATGGACACATGAAAAGGAAGGAGGAGGGACAGAGAGAAGGACTGAAGTGAATGAAGTAAGCGGGTGAGGCCTCTCAGCAGCCTGTTAACGTACTGAAGCTGAGGACTGCCTTGGTGGAAAGACACCACGCCATCCTGCAGCATCCTCACGTCCAAATTGCTCGTTCCTGACTTCAGAAAAGGCAGAAACTTGAAAAGTACTTCAGAGGTACTCTGTCGTTCTGTTTACCATAACGCATGTTTCTCCTTTGTAGACGTGATTAATCCTTTCATTTTCTCATAAGACATTTTTTGTACCATTTGAAATGGTGCGAGGCTGCACGATTACTCTGAGGATTAGTTGTGGTAATTATTATCTTGATTAATTTAGTATTTATTGGAGAAAAGATTGAAAATGCATCACACGCCCATGTAACTTACCGATTCATTGATGAGCCGTTGATGGACTAACCGGTCCATCGACGAGCCTTTACAGCTCTAAAATGCCGTTTTGTTTACAACTGCGCTCGCTTCAGTTCTCTCCTTCGACGCCTTTGCGGCCACATCGTTGCGTTGCTTTTCACTTTATTGTGCTTTAAAGTGCCAGCGTGAAAAAGTCCAAAATAAATACATTCGCGGTTTGACTCGACACCGACACATCGTCTTGTTGCTATCTAAGATTTCGGTCTTTTCCTCGAGCCGCTGTGCAATGCTCCGTGTATGTGCCGTCGTGCCCGGATGATGTCACATTAAACAAACCCCCCGACGGCAGCCCTGAGATCCAGACCTCAGCAGCCAATTCTGACACATTACAATGACGACTGGGGAGAGGGCTGACCCCCCCACAGCCGCTCCCTGATTCCTTACAGATAATGGCGGACGGTGTTTTTTTGTTGAACTCTTTAACTTCTTGTTTTCCTTCCATCCCCCTTTTCCTTCTTCTTCTTTCTGACTGCAAATGGCGGAATGAAGCCATCAAGTAACGTCTTTGCCCCGATGCTCTCTGGCAGAAACAAGAGGGGTTTCCATGGTGTCAGTACTTTCTGAGTGGAGAGGCGCTTCTGGATGAGAAAGATGTGGCGTTTGAGTTTTTCAGTGCAACATTTAATCTCGTTTTGTTGCAATCGTTTTACTCTTAATTCGCTAAAATGCTGATCCTCACTGCTCTTTATACACTGCCAGAAAAAACAGCATTGCTCTTTGATTTTGGTCTCACAAACATGTGTTTGTACGTAGATTTGCCTGCTGATACAGAATGTTAGGCTTCGTCGAGAAACATTTCCAGCCTGCTCAAATGTCTGCACAACTGATGTCATCTGAAATAGCAAGTACGATAGTTGTCAGGCCAAATCTGGTTAAAGTAAATCACATAAACAAACGTAATTGTTTTGCCTCGGCATGAGCACATTTATTTGTGTGAGCCCAGAGGAGAGATATGGATGTAATGAATCAACACTACATGGTTTATGAATGTAAGTGGGATGGTGTGCTCCTCTCCGAGTAGATTTTAACTACCCTCTATTGGCCTGAACGCGTCATTACACGACAATCTGTCAACCTTCAGGTGCAGCACGCGTCACCTCGAGAGCTTCATTTCGTCAGGTGATGAATCTCTTGTCGCGAGTTCTATCTGCTCCTTTCACATTTGCTCATTTGCATCGACATTTGTCAGATGAATACATAGGTCTGTGCTCGCTTTGTTTTTTGAATGGCTTTGAGGGCACAAAAATAGAGGGGGGGGGGGAGTACATTGCTATTTGCCGTCTCAGTCGAGATGCCTCGGCGATCAATAGGAAATGTGACAAGTTAGATGAAGCTTCAGATGAGTGCATGTCAGTGAAAGAAAATACACTTCAAACATGAGAAAAGTGGAGCTTTTAGAGCATCGAAGTGTTGCTACTTTCTAGAGCAAATGGGGCACTTTGTCACCAACAGTATCCAAGTGTGTGCGTGTTCGTGTGTGCGTGATTTCCTGATCTTCTGTATATCTATCGCCTGCAGCTTCCCAGGGTCTTTGTGAACAAGAGGCTGGGGAGCTTTGTCGTCAAGGACCCTTTCATGCCGTCTCGATTTTTTTATTTTGTTGTGCTTTTACATCAATAATGTGTGTGTTTGTATACAAAGTGTGTGCATGCCAGTGTTGTGTTTAACCAGGTTTGTGTGCGTTTGTGCCTTTCCTGCAGGTGTATGTGCCGAGGCGGTATGCCCCGGGGAATAGTGCTGACAGTGCACTAGGAGTCTGAACCTTGTCAGTATTTGCGGCTGAGGAGGAGAGGTGCCGTGCCGAGCCGTCCTTTGCCCGTGCTGTGTTTGACGCCATGTCCCTGACTGACAAACACAAAGTGAAGAGGCAGAGACTAGATCGGATCTGCGAAGGTAAACTTATGAGTATGTGTCCGTCCTTAACTTCTTACCATCACTCATTACTCTGTCACAAATGTTTTTTTCTGCACTTTGCCCAACAAACACTTTAGTTCCAAGTGCCTTTCTCCATACATAGAAGTGGCACTGCAGAGTCAGGATTCTGAACTGTGTGTGTCATATTGTTTAGAGGCCCAGTGCATCAAATCAAATGCTCTCTTCACTGGTAAATTATTTGACAAACTGCAGGATTATTATGATGAAGGAATCATTAATCGTAAACACTACAGTGTGTTAGGTTAGGCAGTGTCTCTGTTTAAGTGGTCTAATGCATTAAATCTATTTTCTTTCCAAATGTCAAGGTTTAAACTGAGCTACATTTGGTTGATTTGCAACATTTACATTACATACAACTTGTATTTAAAATTTTGAATACCCGGATGATCAAAAATACAATTTAAAAACTGTTTAAATTTCGCCTAGAAATCGAAGGTTCTTTTGACCTGCAAACCACTCACTTTGACTATATTAAGCTATATTCTTACGTCATAGTGCAAAATATATTCTTGCAGCATTTATTTTATAACACACTGTTTCCGAGCTACACATTCCCCATCCGACCATCCTAATTGTAAGCACAACCCTCAGACCTATTGGTGATCAATACTCATTGATTGCTATCATTTTCTCCTGGCACGCAGCACTTGTCAGATACTACAGTTAACGGTGTATACATTTTGACCTCCGCAGCAAACAGTCATCTGGCGGATGTAAACACGATTATGTCTCCACCCTGGCCTCTGCGTGAGCAGCTGCTTGTTTATGTCAGTGTCTGCTATGGGGACTTACGGTTATGGAGAATCTCAACATCTGCACTGGAGTAAGATTACCGCGGGGGATTGAATGGTCTCTCTCCTGTCACGGCCTTTATGGAAGCAGCCAATTGTGCACCATGAGCAGCGAAGTGATTATGAGGCTTTAGGTTGTTGGTTAGAGAGCGGCGTTGTGTTGAACATGGAATAGGAGAGGAGCCCCCTGCCGTGCGCATAGCTACAAAGTCGACCCCGGGCAACAAAGAAGATGAGTCTTTGTGTGGGTGTATAAACTGTTTTCTGGATGTGCATTTTTAAACCCACTTGTTTGACTTTGCCCAGCATGTTTTTGTGCGTGTCTGTCAGACTGTGTCCTGAGGTAAACCATCTCCTCTCTGCCGTCTGGGTCCCCGAGAGGCTTGTTAAGCTGCTGGGCTCTCCTGGAGCCAGCGCGGGGAGAGGCAGGCATGACTGCAGTGCTGGAAAATGAAGCTAGACGCACCATTACCCCCAGTGCCAGCGTATTTGTTTTGCAGCATGATGTAAGCACCTTGGCGTCGTGCACATGAAATGAAGGGCATATGCCGCCGCGCATCCCGTAAAAGACAATTTAGCAACAAAAAAAACAAAAATCCAATCTTGAGTTGTTGTTCTCTGCCCCTGCAGTAGAAAAGTGATGCTGATTTTTTTTTTTTTTTTACAAAGTAGCTTGTAGCCTTTGAAAATATATTCGAAGAATGCATTACAGTGAAATCCAAATCCTTTATTGTTCTTAAAGGTTAGAAATGGTCTGTCTTCAATTTTTTTTTTGTGACTCCAACCTTTTATTTATTCAGATCACTTTTTAAATAATTATGTCTTCTATCCATATTGATCTCCCGAGATGACGTAGAAATGACTTTTCAGATCTTTGTCAGACATCTTGTCAGCAAATTTAAAATATACTTCATTCATAATATTTAAATTTGGATTGTTAATTTTATTGCATGCAAACTGTCAGCAGTTTTTTAAATCTAAAGTAGAGTAGCCTTGAACCTAAAATATGTAGAGAAATGTACTTTCTTGCTGAGAGTCCGATGATCGACGCCACGTCTGTGGGAAATGTGTAACTAATACCAGCAGCTGTTCTCTGTCCAAAGATACGCCTGTTCTCTCCTTTTAAAGTTAATGGCCATTTTCTTTTGCCAGGACTAGTTGCCAGGCAACCAGCGGAGACTTCAGGATGTTACTGGTCCTGGGCCAAGAAATAATTTATATCAAAACCCAATGTAAAATGCAGATGATTTTTTTCTTTCGTTACCCCTTTTCTACAGATTAAATAATCAGGACATTTATTTATTGTTAATTAGTGATCTTTGGAGGGGCTTGTTTAGACTATAGTCCCTGTTTAAAGTCTTTATGCTAAGCTAAGTTTGCCAGCTGACGACATTAGCTTACAAAGTATTATTACATAAATATTAAAGATATTAAAAACAAAATATAATGGTCCATACAATAAAATGTTTTTAAAAAAATGCAACAATTTCTAATAAAGTCTGATCAATCATATCCAATTGAGATTGACCGAAAGGGGACCGACGCATCATCGATTGAGGGTGCAGCAGAATCTTGTAAAACGATAAGGCGACAAGATTACATCACGGCGGGCAGGAGTCCACGGAATATCCAACGAGGATCCTTTTTGAATAACCGCTCCCTTCATCATCCGAATCAGAAAAGCAGTCTTATCTCACATCACAGGTGGATCGTTCATTGGTTGAAATCCTTCCTGATTAGAGTTGCAGTCCACATCCAGCTGCTGCATTCATGGGAATCAGACAGCTGAGGTAGTTAATCATTCCTGGGGGGACAACAGTTAGTCTGCTCTGCCGTGCACGAGCGCAAAGCCCACAGGAGACGCTCAGAGAGACGGTAACAGGTGCCGCTGTGATGCATGCAGAGCTACTTCATGGTGAGCGTACCTGCTGACGTTCCATCTCTCACACACACACACACACACACACACACACACACACACACACAGACTCTATCTCTCCCTCTCTAACTCTCCAGATGGCCATCATGCAGGATCAGTGAAATGGTCCTCTGGCGGCCATTGTGAGGGCATAAATAAAATAAAAAAACAGCTTGTGATTTGCAATCTGTTTATGAGCCAATGACCAGGCAAAGTTGTCCCACTGATTGCATGTAGCGGCACGATAAGGCTGCCATGGGGATTGTCACCGTGCAAGCAGAAAACACACATGAAGGAAGGCGCTCTGCTTTTTGTTTCACACGTAGGCAAAATCCCCACCGAGCTTTTCTTGGCGACGGTCAGTAACTAACTCATCCTAATCCAGGTTCACACTTCAACCAGGCCCGCAGTTGGCAAACAGATACAGACCAGATGAAGCCGTGATTCGTGCCGTCTCCCCTCAATCTCTTTCACGTGAAAATCTGGAGCGTTCTCTTTCAAAAACGTCTGCTGAGACCACCCTCTCTCTCTCTCTCTCTCTCTGCACTGTCCAACAGGGCCTTCGCCTTTTAGGTTTCTATTGTTTTCCCCGACACAAAAAACCCCAAGTCTTGTCGTCCAAGACAGTTTCCAACAACATGCAAGGTGTAATTTACATTTATGTATATGTGTGTGTGTGTGTTTATTTGGTGGTATAGTTCATTCTGGCTGTTTTACCTCAGCACGTATGACAGTGGGATCAGAAATGCCGTATCTAAGGAAACCCGGTGGCGAGATGACAAGGCTGATTAAGCCATTAAAGTCCTTGATATGTGTTTAGCATAATCTGCCCTGTCTGCAAATAAGGAGGCAGGGAGCTGGTTGTGACTGTTTTTTATCAAAAGGTGCTAGTTAGCTCAATCAAAGCAGCTGCTGGGAAGCATCCGCTTTAATTCGGCATTATGAGGAATCTTTCTCTCTCTCTCTCTTTCTCTCTCTCAGGGTGAAGAGATTCATTTCTGTCATCTGAAGAGATAAGGAGTGATCTGCCGTGGCCCATGTTCCTCCCAGCCTCGGGTCCTTTCATGTTCTGGGCTTAATTTGAGCTGAACCAATGTTTATCATTCAGCGACTGGGCCGAGTGGCTGGGAGGGCGGACGGTTCTGCTCCGGATCTGTTTATTTTCCTTAGCTAAAATGCTTGTTTTGCTCGTAGACTGCAGTACTATTTCCCCTCCAGGTTAGATTAGAGTCGCTCTAATCTAGTCAGATTGTGAATCAACATCTTTTTTTTATTCATGTTTCGTTACACGATGACACTTTATGGTGTCACTATTAGGAATATAATGTATCCATATTTGTTACTGAACAAAACACAGAAACTCAGCAGTCAATTGTTCTTCCTGGTGAGGATTGTATTTGTTGTTTTGTACTGAGCACAGGTGTATGGCAAGTTATTGCTCTGCAGATTAAAAAGTGGTCATGATAACATTAAAACTATCATTAAAACTTGTATTATTAATAATAATACTATTATTAATAATACTATTATTAATAATAATATTATTCATAATAATATTATTCATATTATTTCATGCCATACAATATTTACTGATATCAATTAGGCAATCAGAAAGTTGATCATATTCTGTATATCAGATTTAATAGAAATGTGGGAGGGTATACCTACCTTTTGTTAAGGCATTAACACCGCAGGAGATCTGCATACATAGTGATTTTTACACTTCAGTGTTTCCCTCCATGACATCTCTGCATACTACCACAGCTTAGTTGAACATATTGGAAAAGTGATCTTTCGTTCAAATAGACTACTTATCTAGGCAAATTACGTTTTCTCCTCTATCCTTTCTTCTCTCTCTCTCGCCTTCCCTCCCTCTTCTCTCACTCAGCTGCACACTCCTCCTTGTCTCTCCAAAAAGCAAGCGGGCTGTCGTCTCTCCCTTCTGTCTGCCCCATCTGTGATGCAGTATGGGCCACTGGCTTGATAATGATGGGCGGGCGGAGCGCGGCGCTGCACACGAGGCAAAGACGGGGGGGGGAAAGAGACTAAAATGGAAGACAAAACTCTAATCGGTCGTCTCACCAAGTCTACCAGAGGTCTCGCCTGGCTCGTAAGAAGGTTTGCAGTAGCGGCTCTCACTCCGTCCCACGTTCCTCCCACCCGTGCAAATGTGCGACATGCTGTGTCATACACTGCAGAGATGCGCGGTGGTAGGGAGGCTAACATAGCAGATGTGAACCCTCCAAAAGCCATCGGACCAGAATCAGTACCATGTGTTTTTTTTTCTTTCCTCATCACCCCCTCCTTCCTGCCCGCACTTGCGTTGGAGCGAGAAAAAGTCCCGGGGGCTCGTTAAAACTTTAATATACTGTACAATCACAGTAATTGAGTAGAATGTTCAAGTTCTTCCAGTCATGGCTTTAATTTATGAAGGCCGCATGAAAGTTTAATGGATCAGCAGTTGTAGAGTCGCAGCTATCTAAATCATTCCGCAGCTATCTCTGCCGGCGCTGCCTGCCAAGTCCCGCCGTTGGCGTCCTGTGCCCTAGAAAGATGGCCAGATTGCTCCGAAGGCATGACTGTCGCCTGACGTCTGTTCGACACATTGTGCATCTCGAGGTCCTTCACAAAGCCGTCCGATTGGCTGTGAGCGACCACGCCGGGTGGAGGCATCAATTCTGATGCCGTTCACCAAAAACTACCGTATAACTTTGGGCTTCCTTTTCTTCTCTGGTCCCTGTTGGTTGATGAGTTTAATATAGCATGCACTTAATTATGGAGCAGCTCTCATGAGATGGATTTTAGAGAATGCAGACGATATGAATATGGAACCACACCCGTGCTTATGAACAGGAGGAAATGCGGCAATTTGCATGGCTGGAATTATGACGTGCCGTATCCTCGTTTCGGTTTCAGCAACACTCGACTGACCGTACTTGAGATGTTGATTATTGTTATTAATATTTTGTCAAGAAGCGGGGGATCCGAGTGGCACACAAGCCCTGGAAAGGGCTTATTAAAAGAAGTTCTTGTCGGCGATCGCCGTTGCGAGATGCAACGCGGTGATTAACGGCGTGTTTTAAAGCTGACAAAAAGACGCAGGCTCTGACCTGAGAGGACGGCACTGAGAAATCACTGCGAGGAAATTGCGAGTTATGCTTTACCTCTTATAAAATAACCCATCCCTCAGATGTGCATTACGCTGGACTGCGAAATGAAATTGTTCTGATTTATTTTAGTTTTGACCTACTTAATGTTCTCCAATTTCGATTTTTAAGTTTCAGACAATCTTTTTAAATACGATGATATGATTGCATCACTTAAGCTTTCAAACGAAAACACGCTTGTTTTGGCGCGTCCCCTCTGCGACTTGACAGGTGGTCGGGCAAAATAAGGAGACACGAGACTATCGCAGTCTCTTGTCGCTCCCAAACAGGAATCGATTCAGCCCGTCTCGGTCACGCCGTCGCTGTCTCTCAGCTTCAGGACCATACAGATGATGTCCCCGGAGACTTGCTGCAAACACTCTTCCTCTAAACCCCGGTTCCCGATTTAAAACTGAAAAATGAAGCACATAATACAAACGGGCTGCTGGCAGTCGAGTTGTCACAGTCCAGTGCAGTCCAATCACATCCCCTCCTCTCCTGCCTCGTCCGATCCCACACTGGCTGCCTTAGAGGTGAAGTCAAAGTTGGCAGCTTCCCGTCTTATCAGCTTTTTTCCCATCACACTCTTATCAAAGCTCCCTTTTCTTCTCCTCCTGCCGCTGTTTTTTTGTTTACACTGTTCTTGTCACGGCAAGTAAACACCAGCCGTTATCTCTCAAATGGCAACATCTCAGATAAGACACATCTGCTCTGTTGTACGTCTGTGGTGTATTGTAGTCGCAAAGTATGAGTTCTGTGAGCGGAAATAAGACTTTACTGGTAAAAGTTCATCCCGATTCATTTTGTGAATCTACATTTTATGAAGCGAGCATATCATGGCCTTCTTGTCAGTGTATTATAAGACACTTTGAGTAGAAAGAGATTTTAATTTAGTAAATTCTGTTAGGATTTGCCGCTTTTCTCTGCTTTTCTCTGCTTTCTATCATTATGAACTGAATTCTTTATTTTGTATTTGATTTTTTACTGTTGTTAAACAAAACAAGCAATTTGAAGATGTCATCTTGGGCCCAGGGAACATTTGATGGCACTTTTTTTCTTCTCTACTCGATCTAAAATATTTCACTTTAGCCCGAGTATAAATCAAACATGGTGCGGAGCTTTTCCCTCTTCACGTGCATTTGCCTAAATGTGTATTTGTATGCGTATTGATATATGTGAAAGGTGCCCAGTAGAGGAGGCTGTGCATTCCCTCTGCTTTGAGTGGAGCCTCTCCTGGTCTCTTTCTAGTTGCCACAGGATTAAGTCTGACCCTCAGTCGTACTTGTATGTCCAGCCTTTGCAACCGCCCCTCCCCCTCTCCAGGGACACACTACGGCAAGCATGTCTGTCCCCAACCTCCCCGGTCCCTCAGGGAAGATCCATCCACGCCCAGGGGGGTGTCGGCTGCCACTAAGCACCGTAAACACTGTAGCTTTACACTCCGTGAACACATCCAGGGGCCTCAGGAGCGTGCTGGCTGTGTACACTATCTGGTTCAAGTGATGTCAGAGGGGGCAGTGGATTTAAGCAGGTTTTAGTTTGACGCTAATCCCCTTGTAGCAAACGCCGTGGACGAGAGGACTGTCCCTGCCGATGGCGTGCATCGACCCCATTGGATTAGCGGATCTCGTCCCCTCCTCCATTCTGTTAGCATTGTCCAGCATGTGTTTTTACCCCAATTTATTTCCCCCTGGTCTTAGTTTTGAATGAAAGCGTGACACCCAGCACAAGCATGATCACTGCTGTACAATGGAGTACTGCCTCGTCCTAAAGGTGTGTGGTTTTGCCTTCTATTTTCGTGTGTGTGTGTACTCCCTCTGTGTTTCACATGTTGTGCTTCTCTCTTCATGGATTTCTAATGTTTCCAGGGCTGAATTATTTAGAGAGCCTGCCAGTAGGGAGCTACATGATAGCACAGACGTAAGAGTGAGAGGTGGGGAGGTGGGGCCCTACAGCTGCATATCAGGTAAAGGGTACCTCATGCTTCACCTTTTCTCTGCTCCTCCCTTTTGATTGGGCGGTGAGTGTAACTGGAGAGTTGAAACGCAATACACGGCTCTATTTTCCGCATTTATAGCGGTCCGCTTCATTGGCTTCACTGATGCCTAACTTGTGTGAGCAGTCGCATTTTGTTGGCGCTCTAGGCCAGAGTGGTCCTGTATGGTCTGAGGGCGAAAACGACTGGGCGGCAAGTCACTGTCACCACTGTGGCACCATTGCGGGGAGAAGGAATTCTTTGCCACTGGGCGGTGGAGACCGTGGCGTGTGGTCTCACCATCACCTCGGTCAGAAGGCGGATTCAGACCTCCAGTCCTCCCTGTACAGGCAGATCCAGCCGAGCCGGCATGGGGAGCAGCCACTGAGGAAGAGCTCTGTGCCCGATCTATGCAACAGCCTCTACCTCAGGCAACTGATGGCAGGCCGGGCCTCTGCACCACCTCAGGATTACTATCTGGCCGACGCTACCTCATCTGGTCAGCTCCCTGAAGAGTCTGGGTTCTACAGGGATAACCAGCACCTGCTCACCAGATCAGCCTCGCATTATGGGCCTAGCTCTGGTGGCTTGAGACCTCCCTGGGATCAAGGACAGGCAAGGGCGACACCCTCCATGCTGCCCTCCACTTCAACACCTATCCCCGTGCCTCCTCCCCCTCTACCGCCTCCTCTGCCTCCTCCGCCGCCTCCTCCCCTTCCTGTTCATGAGCTGAGCCGTTTGTACAGAGAATCTCTTGGATCTAAGATGATCCCAGACATCCACCGTCTCGGTGGACGCTCTCCCCCTCCCGCAGTCTACGGGGTTCATCCCCCTGTTCCTTTGTACGCTGCTGAGTCACCGTCTTTCTCCGCTTGTCAAGCGTATAACAATTTCAACAGCTTGCCCCGGGATCCCCGCCAGCCAGCTGCCACCAGTTCAGTGGTGGACCCAGCTTCTCAGGGAATGGACGGAGCTTTTCCTCGGGTGTATGGAGCTATAGCCTCCCAGAGGCTGCCTTATGACCCACATTATGACCCTAGCTCGGGCATGGTGGCTGCGACAGCTGGAATGACATCGAGCCTGCCTTATCAACATCCTTGTGCCGCAGACCCCAAGAAGATGGTGGACCCGGCCTTCCTGGCTTTCCTGCGGAGTGAAGGTTTGGCTGAAAGCACCATCACTCTCCTGCTGCAACATGGCTTTGATTCCACTCCCATGTTGGGAATGATGGAGGACCATGACGTCCGCTCTGTGGCGCCGAACTTGGCCCAGGCCCGTGTCCTGTCCCGCGTGGCGCTCGGTTGCAAGGCAAGTGGTATGGTTACGCGTGCCCGATCAAACAGCTACAGCAATCGCAACGACTTCTACATGCAGCCCCAGGGTTTGACCATGGACCCCAACCTGATGCAGCAAGCGCCCAGCACCATGCAGACCGTGTCCCCCAGGATGGGAGAGTTTCTTGGGAGAAGACCCAACAGTGCACCCTCCCAACACCTCCTGGAGACCACCAGCTACGCCGCGACAAGGCCCCTGGCATCTGGACCTTTCCCGATCAGTTCTGGAGGATACAGCAGTGCTGTGACTCAGGGAAGACCCTTTTCCATGTACAATGCCCACACCGGTCTTGTCATGTCTGCTCTTGGACAGCAGCCTCCACCAGCTCCGGGCACTTCTGGAGCGGCGCCCAAAATCTTCTCCGGCTCCTATTCTCCCATGGAGCTGATGAAGAGAGCGCCCAACCTTCCGCTACCATCGGCAGTAGCGGCTCCGAGCCCCCTTCACAGCCCCCAACTTCTCCGAAAAGGGATGAATGCTGCCCCTGAGAATACCATTGCTCCTGCAACTTCTTCCTCAACTCATCACGCGCAAAACCTTAACAACTCCACGACGGTAGGACGTCGCACTGGTCCGCCTGTCATAGTCTCAACCATGACCACCACACCTGACACAAGTAATGTCAAACCTCACCTTTCTCACTAATTTCTTTAAACCCTCTTTCCCCTGCCCTTGTCGTTGATTTATAGTTTGTTCTGTAGGTTTTGGAAATAGTTATATTTTCTGAAATTGTTTTGTCTTGGATTAGATGCACAGTTTGATTTAATTCGGTGTATGATTGATAGATTTTTGGCGTATGACAAAAAATAAGAGTTACGGCCTTTTTAAACGGGGGAGTATCATGTAAAATGTATGTGACAAGTTAAGCAGCTTTGCTCTGAGAGGTCTTTTTATAAATTACGCAACTATTTATACATGTATTGCAACACGTTTGTGTCATTTGCTGGAGGGGATCCCGTCTCATCACCGCTTTGAAACATTTCTCATGAGCAGTGCTCCAGTTATATAGGTCAACCTTTTATTCTGGTATGTTCTTTGACTTAGTTCACTGATCAGACTCCTTTCTTAAGCAACAGTGTGCTTTGGAGTTGTTTTGTCGCTCCACATTGGCTGTTCAAAGTTTCTTTAATCCAGGATGTTGTATTCTAGCTGTCCTTTTTAATACATTTCTCAACCTCTTTTGCACGAGTCAGAGTTAGTAAATGTCTTAAAGTGTATTTCTATAATGCAGAGTTGCTGTCTATTCTATTTTACACTGTACTCTCACCTAATCGTGGGCTTAGCTGCTTGGAATCCAATTACACTGATTGGATGTATAGTTGTATAAACTATAATAGGTAGCTGTTTTTTAAACAGCCTGTTGTATGTTTAAAATTCTGGTTGCATTGTAGTACCGCAACAAGTTATTCCATTTAATAATTTGCTATAGTTAGAAATAAACTTAATCTTTCTCAGTTTAGACGGTCAAATGTATTCTCTCCCCGCTCAAACTGGAGCTATTTGAAAGTAAATTTCTTCCGCTCTATGCAGTTTTTACTAATCGCGAAGAATTGATTTACATTTTAGGGAGTGGTGGTAACGATGAAAGAAATGTTTCGCTTTTGATGGCCTGGTATCGATGCTGCTGCGTACAATATTGCATAATGTATATTTTCTTTGTTTTCTAGAATGGTGTATTCTTGTTAATCACGTATTCCTGGGAATATGTTAATTGTTCATCCTTAGTGCTCTCCCTGAATACATAATTATGTAGATTGCAGTGTAGATAGTATAATAGGAGGTTAATACAAGTGATGATGCAGCTTTTTATGCTCCGTCTAGTGCGAGGGGTAGTTCTCCAGCAAGACATCATCTGAGCTTATCTTTATACATAAAGGCCAGAATATCTCTTTTCAACAAACTGATATATTTCCCTGCTGAAGAAAGAATTCCATCTTCTAACCTTACTTTAACACCATGTAACCCTGTGTCTTGTGTGCCTCTCTAATGGGTCTGTGGGTTGCTGAACTTGTTATAGAGTAATGACTTTTATGAAGTGGCTTCCCTTCACGTGTTGTCAAGGAAATAAGAAGCGAGATACAAGATTCAGCGGAGGGGGGAAGTCCCTTTTTGATCTTTATGCAAATACACACTTCTTTCCAAAGTCACAGAGCACACAGACGCACACACAGATGCACGCACACCAAACTAATTTGCATGGAGCTGACATTTGTTGCTTCAGTAACTTCATCTGATAATGGGCAGCCCTTGCCGCCGATTGGAACGCATACTTGTTAATTGTGTGTTGCTAGGCAACCTAGGTTTCAGTGGTAATCAGAGAAAGCTAATTTTCACATTTAAGGAAAGGGGAAAAGCGAAGCCCTGCATGCGGCGTTGTAAAAACATTTTGTTCACTTGTTTTTGTTCTTTTTCTGTGTGATGCCACGGGCAGTTTGGAGCAGGCGGAAATTGTGTGAAAATAATAAGATGTTGCAGGGCACTTAATGAAAACATTGCTCTCTACTCTCTCTCTCTCTCTCTCTCTCTCTCTCGCTCAACAGTGCACATCTCAAGAGATTGCTTCTCATTTCTGTGCAAAGGCTTGAGTACACCAGTGAAGAGCCTCTCTTATACATGCACAGTGATTTATGTTCAAACATGCATATTGATGAAAAGTTGACACATTATTCTTTTTGCACCGACTGAATAAATTGGTTCTTCTTCAAATACAAACCAGTCTTCTCTTTATCATCTTCCTTCAAAGTGTACATTTAGACATAGCTGCCGAGGCATCCACATTTCAATATTATCAAATTCTTTCTTTTTATAAGTCGAATTTTGAAAGCAAATTGGTGAGCTGCAGCGAAGTCGGTAGCTCCTTAAAATATTGATGTGAAAGGTGCAGGTGGGAGGGCCCCGTCTGTGTACTCCTCTCGGCTGGGCGCTGTCTTGGTTGGCTAAAGCCATAAGTAGTGTTAATAATGGCATTAAACGGTTGAGTCGAGCTTAGTTGCAACAGTTCCCTTCCACCCAAAGTACGGAGAGCGCCTTGCAGCACCGGCATTGGCCATGGAGTTGTCTGTCAGTCGCGTCCCACAGAGCAGCACAGGTGGGTAAACCTAACTTTGATGTCACGTGAAGCAGAATAGCCAACCCGCTAGTTAGAATCGTGACGGGCTAGTCGCCTGCATTGTGTGCGTCCATCGGTAGATTAACGAAGGCGGACGCCTGCATGTTGTCCACAAATGCCAGCACGTGGATTCCTTGTGGAGATAATCCACAGAAGATCTTAAGCTGTACTTTTCTGGGCTGGAGAATTAGGATGGCGGTGATGTGTTTGGAGGCTGGGGGGGAGGGGCAAGGCTTATAGTGAACAGGAAGGAGAGACACAACAGCACGTTGCAGCCATATGGGATGTGTCACGTTGACGTGTTCACCTGTATAAGTCTGCTCTCCTGGTGCCACGGTACCCAGGTCGTATCCACTCTTCTCCTGGGAGGTTAGTCAAAACATGACACTTCTTTGAGGGGAAGCCATCAGGTGCCGCTGACAGTTATGTAACCTTCCGGCACATTGCTCCCGTGGGAGCCTGAATGGGATTTTAATTTCCCTGGCCTTTTTTATTTGGAAGGACATCCACGAGGACGCATGCTTAATTTGCTCATCTGACCTTGGCAACACTTCTTTGTTCACATGTGTGACATTGATTTCAGTGTGCACTCCCTGGTGCTTTCCCACTGGCTTGTCAGAAAAGAGACGCCCCCTGTGCTTCAATGTGGCCTTCGACTTTGTTTCTGGACACGGCGGCCTGTATAATGTGCCCGTTTCAGACACAGGGAAAGGTCTGTCTCTCTGACTGCATGAGGCTGCTTAGATTCCGTGCGAATGCTGCCTTGAATACACCAAAGTGTGTTTTGTGATGTATGGACATGTGTATGACACACAAAGCTGCAGCCGCCCGCTTTCCTGTCACACATACACACAGACCACAGATGTCCTCTCTCAGCAGCAGGAAGCGTTTGTCTCCATCAGACGCCGGCTGGATGTGACGGCAGGACGTCGGGACGAGACCTTAAGTTTCCTTATCTGCCTCGTTCTTCCTTTGCCCTGCACTGTTTACTCTGCAAATGCAATGCAATCAGAGTATCAGGGTTGTGATTCAGTGATCACTGTTTCAGATGCTACTTTAGCACGTTGCATTTCAAATGAAAGTCTTAAGCTCGGCTGTGTGTTGATGTTTGTACTTGGTGAACAGCGTAAGACTCGGAATCCTTTTCGTACGCATTACTCCAATTTCAAATCCACTGGAGCAGTGCCCGGTGAAAAACGACTTGAATCCTTCACTGTGCACTTTCTTGGGTCCTGATCGATAACACCTGCTACAACCTAGTTTAATCCCTGAGCAACTCTAGAGTATCCCAGCACCCAGCGTGACATTCGGCAGTGTAACAGTTGAAAAGAAAAAGCGACCCGGAAGTGTCTCTCTCCATTCTGCTCATGTGCCTGACGATTGTGTTGATTTAAAAATAAATAAATAAATATATACACTACCGTTCAAAAGTTTGGGGTCATCCAGACAATTTTGTGTCTTCCATGAAAACTCACTTTTATTTATCAAATGAATTGAAAATTGAATAGAAAATATAGTCAAGACATTGACAAGGTTAGAAATAATGATTAATATTTGAAGTATTAATTTTGTTCTTCAAGCTCAAAGGAAGGCCAGTTGTATAGCTTATATCACCAGCATAACTGTTTTCAGCTGTGCTAACATAATTGCACAAGGGTTTTCTAATCAGATATTAGTCTTCTAAGGCGATTAGCAAACACAATGTACCATTAGAACACTGGAGTGATCGTTGATGGAAATGGTCCTCTATACACCTATGGAGATATTTCATTAGAAACCAGACGTTTCCACCTAGAATAGTCATTTACCACATTAACAATGCATAGTGTGTATTTTTGATTCATGTTATCTTTATTGAAAAAACAGTGCTTTTCTTTGAAAAATAAAGACATTTCTAAGTGACCCCAAACTTTTGAACGGTAGTGTATATATATTTTTTACATGACACTCAATTGTGTCGGGTCTCCATTTCAATCCCTGCTGTTGCGAGCTGTATACCGATCATGTGAGTCACCTGAAGACGTGTAAGACCAGGGTTAGGGAACCCCACACCCCGATATAAAGATGAAGCTGTCGCACAACAAAAACGTATCGCTGTATATTGACCCCTTCCTCGCTCGTTGTTTGTAGATGTGCTAATTGGTTATAGTCTAATTTTACGCTACCTGTCTAGCAATAGGCTGAGAATTAGAGTGGTAATACTACTTGCCATCTGCATGTGTGTGTCATAGATATTTTTCTGTGTGGATGCTACGACACCGGCATCACATGTCAGTGTGTGTGCGTGTCATCCGCACTAATCCCTCTGATATGAATGAGTGGAGACAGACAAGAGGTTTCAGCTCGCATGCATCGGTCAGGGGTTATTGGAAGGGATGTAGCTGTGTACTAATCCGTCTAACCGGGCTCTAGTATTAAAACCGCACAACACCGAGTGTATGCATCGATGCGAACTACGCCTATTGAAACGTGGAACACCGAGTGAAACCAAAGCGTATACAATAGGTTGACGGCTTCTTGGAACGCTAAACAAAATTGAGACCAGTTCACTCCAGTAGCGCGTCACACAGCCTCGAGAGCCTTTTGTGCCTCCAGGTCGCTGACTTGTTGCTGTGCGTCGCTCATCGCGCGAACACCTCGTCATCATTGGGGTTGTCTCCAGTACTTTGAATTTCAAATAAAAAAACGGTGACCGTGAGGTTAAAGTGCCGACTTCCAGCGTTAATTTTAGCGTCTTCAACACGCCAGAGGAACCGGTGTAGAAGTTGTAGCACCTTCGTGTTTATTGCTTCCTTATTTTAGGGTAAAGACGGGTTATCAAGAAAATGAATAAACTCATCCATTATAATATGTTTTCAATTCAATTCAGTTTATTTGTATAGCCCAATTTCACAAATTACAAATTTGTCTCGGAGTGCTTTACAATCTGAACACATAGACATCCCTGCCCCAAAACCTCACATCGGACCAGGAAAAACTCCCAAATAACCCTTCAGGGGGAAAAAAGGGAAGAATCCTTCAGGAGAGCAAGAGGAGGATCCCTCTCCACTGTTTACCCATAAAAAAATTCAAAAAACTCGGACAGGTCTGATTTATTGTCTTCAGATTTGGGAACTATGTAGACCTCAAAGTCTGTTTGATGCTGTTAAAAGCCGCCGTCCACCTCTAGATTCTTCAACGCTTCTCTGTGCGCAGTCCTTCTGTCATGCGTCTCCAGTTTCCCGAGAACCTGGTAAATGTTACATGAACTATCTGCTGCTCCATCTCAAACTCGGCCTCTGTATGCTTAGTGTCCCCGGGGAAATATGTCCGGGAAAATCTATTTTTCCACTGCATTAGTTTCTTCCTCACAAAGAAAATGGTGAAAGAAAATAAAAAGTGTTGTCCAGCCCCATCCCCATCTCTCCCGCCTCGCCCCGCCCTTGCCGTTTTCTCATGGTTGAACTTTCCAAACCATCGCTTGCGCTCACAGAGGGATTAATGGTTTCTCCGAGGCCAGCCAACCCGTGGAGGGAACGGAGCTTTCGAGCGAATCAGGAACAGCTGGTCTCCCTCTGCTTGTGACGGCTTGAGAGTGTGTTTGTGTGCGCGATGGGAGCCGCTGACCCCTGCCACAGGGTCAGAAGTGGGGTACCTCGTCTGAAAGTGGTCCTTGAGTCTTAGATGTTCTCTCATCCACTGCACTTCTGTTAATTAATAATAGGTTTTTAAAGCTGCGATGAGTTTGCAACTTGAGTTTTTGACCAGCTGCTTCTCTGTTAATGCTGAGAGACGGACAGACCGGCCAATCGGTTCCATTACGTTTTTTTCTAAATCCCTAAATGTTTCGGAAAAATTTAAGTTCACTCTTCAACAGAGCATCTTGTTCTGCACGTGTTTATTTGAAGATTAAAAGGGTCCTAAATTAGAATTGAAATGACCGAAAATAATAACCACACTGAAAAAAAAAATGAATTCGCCGACTCCTACATGCTCCTTAACAGGCCTAAAGGTCACTGCTAAGCGCCAATGGCGAGGTGTGTGTGTGTGCTTATCGTGACATGTTATGATTGGTGCGAAAAATCATTCCGCTATTTCGGGCGATCGCGCCGTCATGTTTATTCTACTGTCGGTCTCCTCCGTCCCGTTTTTGTTTCCAGGATAGAGCCGATGTGGGCTCACTGCTCGCGCCGTAAGAATGGCAGCACTTTGATATAATCTCCCCAATCATCTTTGGTCAATTCTGCCGCATATTATTCTCCTCTCCGCGCAGCAGCTGGGGAGGAGATTGGTTTTGTGCATGTCGAATGGCAACAGCTGCATCCACTAAAACAGACAACTACCTCTGCACACCTCCCCAGCCCTTCTTCTTCTTTCTTCTTATTTTTGTTTCCCTCCCCCTCTTTCACTCAGTGGCGGGCAGGTCACCCTGAATTATTCATCAGTGTGAAATGAAAAAGCTCATGGATATTGAATATCCCCTCTGATGTGGTGGCCAACCTTGTGTGTGTGTTTCTTCTTCTCTTTTTTTTTTTTTTTTGCAGCCGAAAAAGAGTAAAGGGCGGCAGATCTCACTGCCGGGGTATTTCAAAGGTTAACCGATTGCTTTACGCCACACACATTTACTCTCTTCATGGCCTGTGGACGGCGATGAGGGCTTGGAGAGAGATGGGGAAACGCAGAGGATGAAGAACCAGAGCGAGATAAAGAGGAGATGAAAGACTAGAATAAAGAGTTGGAACTGTAATCTGTGTTTCCTATTGGATGCTTTTTCCTCCTGGAAGAACTTGACCACCCCGGTGGGTTTACCTCCTTGTAGCGCTGACCTCTAGACGCGCGTTGCGAGGCCCGTTCCTTCCTGGAACGAGTGCGCCTGTGGTCGGTCGCGGTCGTCCTGATCGACCGGTTGTCATTAGTTTCCCGTGCGGCCCACTGTGTTCCTCCATTGTCCCCCCGCCTGGTCTTTTGTCCTGTGGTTTGATCTGCGGCCCACGCTGCAAATCATTGCTACTGGTTGCCGTTCATACAGCTGCTCAGCCGGCAAACACACAGCAGGGACCCTCGGAACATCTCCCCTGTGAGAGCATTTAATATAGGCAGCGAGGATATAAGGGGGGGGAATCCATCAAGCTTTAGTTGTTTTGTGTTTTTTATTCACAGCTTTAGGACATTTTGGTCACATTAGAACATTGTGTCCACATTCGTCCTGACAACTGAATAATGCTGAGCCGGGGAAGAGCTTCCTCTATGCCAGAGAGCAGATGCTAAGATAATGAATACATGAAATAAATAAAAACTACTCGAGGGAAAAGCCCCATCTCCCCGGTTTGGTATGTTGTCCATGCTAATAGGACATGGGAGTGTTTCATTCCTTCAATAATATCCGAGAGAACGGTGCAGCGTTAACACCGCGTTGCTCCCGCTGGCCATTAGGTTGCCCTGTAGCCTTTCAGTCATTACAGTCCATTTTCCTCCCGTTCCAATTTGTACTGCAGCAAAGGCAATTACTCCGGAATCCTTTTAAGAGTTTTCTCAAGCCGTCCAAAGAGCACGCAGCCGGAGCTTTAAACGGCTCACCTTTTCCAAAAGTATTCTTAACACAGTTGTAATGACTGACGATTGCAGCTGGAGGGTTCAACTATTTTATTTTCCCAGGAGTGATTTGTGTTCCAGGAAATGTTTTCGAGGCTCTCATTCGCGTTCGTTTCTCGCTCGTTTGAGAGAATCCTGTCACTTGCAGGTAATTGCGCTTTAGCTCGAGCGAAATGCAGACCGGAAGCGGGGGCGGCCTCGGCCGCGGCTCGGAGGTGTCCGGTGTTCCAGGTGTCGTATCGCGGGAACGGAACGCAAACTCCAGTTACAGGGATATGGTGGCGGGGAAGGGGTCTGCTCTGGCACAGTGTGGAATATCATCTGCCTCGGTTGGATCGAGGTGCATGAGGAGGTGGGCGGGAGTTTCTTTCCAGAGAGGGTAGGCGATGAAGAGGAGGGGTTATGAGGATGAAAATGGCTGTACGTCTTTAGCAAAGTGAGCTTTAAAAGGCTGTAAGTGGACACCTCATAGTATCTGATGGCTGACTCCTGGCTGACAAGACCCCGCGACCCTGGAGTATTTATCGTAATGGAGTACAGCTGGGCCGGAGCTTCGATGGGTTAATGGCCATGTGACAGCTTTTGGCGGGGTGGGGAGGGGGGGGAGGGAGGAGCGGGAGTTATTGTGTGTATGTGTGCGCATCCATTTTATTTACCCGTGCACTCTACTGAATGGCACGCAGGGGCCACACTTGGGAGGGCGGGACTCGCTGCTGCGTCTCCACTCTCTCTGCCAGGCCAGATGGCTCCTGTCACTGAGAGGAGGAGGAGGAGCGATGGAAGGAAAAGGGGGAAGGAGTGAGCCCTGAGTCGCCCTCAACAGCGCCAGAGTGGCCCGTCCCCAGAGCCACCACATCTGGAGACAGCCTGCAGCTGGCTCACCCCGTTTCCTCGTCCCTTTCCCACTTGGCGAGAGTTCCCTTTCTCACTGTGTTTTTCCAGATGGGGAGGAGGGAGGAAGGAGGAGGAGGGGGTGGTGGCAGTGATGGTTTGTGCCCATATTTCAACAACTTTAGTGTGTCTCTGCAGGGGGAGGGGCGGGAGGGAGGGAATCAAGGAGGGATAAGAGGAGGAGGAGGAGGAGGAGGAGGCGCTGGTGGTGGTGTGAAGGCAAAGCAAAATATTAATTTGTTTTATGACTGCACCAACCTCTGAGAGTTGTGGGTTTAGTATTTGTGATATATATATATATTAGTGCTGTGAAAAATAACGCGTTAATTAAATTACAGGTTTAACTAGTTTTGTTTTTTTTACGCATTTAACGCATGCGCAGAATGAGCTTCCAATCCGTCTGTTGTTGGTCATCTCTAACCAGCAGCATGTCATTTCTGTCTCTTCGCGTCGCGTTAACACTTATCGATCTCCGTCTCGCGCGCCACAGAGCTCCGTGCGCGCGCATCGGGACCGAGCAAAAAAAAAGTCACTTGTCAATCTGTCCACCTGTCCGTGTCCGGGCCGGTGAGGTTTCAGCTTTGCAGCGGTGTCCCCGCCGTCCCTTTCATCACGGCCCAGTTCATGAAGAAAACCCACACAGTCAGTTTGCCTCAGCAGCTGCTAGAGGAAGACTAGAGGCCTTTAGATTGTATCATGGTGGAGTTAATGGTTGACAAACAAGAGAAAAATGTTCTGTTTAACCTCCTGTTACCTTTACATTTACTAACATATTTTACCCTCGGGGTCAATTTGACCCCAGTAATTAAAACCTCCAGAAAATTATTTTAATTAATATTGCTTCCCAAGTTTAAGTGTGAGGTACTTTATGTTTGTTTGTTGACTACCTAAATAGCCCTTTAAATAAAATAAAAAGTAGATATTTCTTATATGTTTGACACAGTGAAAAACAGCCTGGGGTCAAATTGACCCCAAAGAACACCGACATTAAACATTGAATGGGGTCAAATTGACCCGAAAGGTAACAGGAGGGTTAAACATTCTGTTTAGGATGAAGATGTATTAATGTTCCATATGGAAGAAAGCTGCTAAATAACTGCTGAGTTGCAGCACCATTGTATAGAATAATGTATAAATGTATATATCCGTCTTTTGTCATAAATCTCTATGTTCTCACAAAATATACCGAGAATATCGGTAATATGTGATTAATCATGATTAATCCACAGAAACCTGTGATTAACCCGATTAAAATTTGTAATCGTTTCACAGCCCTAATATATATATATATATACATACATACATACATATATATATATATAATTTGTTTTTGTATTCCTCCCCGAGTAAAAAAGAGAGTTCGTTTTTCTTCCTTCGCTGTTTCTGCAACTGATCCAGACGTCATATGTTCCTACCTGGAAAATAAATCCTACTTGCCCTCCTTGGCTCCCCCCCCAAATAAAATGCACTCATTTGCATTCCCATGCTGAGATTTAGCCTCTCTCATTTCTCTTTCACTATCTCACTGTCCCTCATCCCGACATCTTTTCAGCCCGGGTCCTCGGGGATTGGAACGTGGGAGGGGAAGAGAGGAGGGGAGGCAGAGAAAACAAAAGCAGAGTGGCAGTGTTGACTCAGGGCTGTTATCTGGACCGCTGCTGAGGGGGTGGGGGCTTTGTGTGTGTGTGTGTGTGTGTGCATACATGCCTGGGGGCGTTATTTACCCTGGCTGCAGGTGCCTCTCAGTGGATAAACCTGTACCTCCTAAATAAATATTCATGGTGTGGAAATTAGACTTGCGTCACTAACAACTACACGACTTCAGCTTATTGCTCACTCTCTCCATCTCTCGACCAAGAATGTATAGTTCATTAAAGATCAGCCATCTGACGCCCAAATCCCCAAAAGAAGTGCCCCTGAGCATAAAGGACAAAGAACATTTCAGATGACTGTTTTTAATACAGGAAACGGAAACACGTGTTATTGGCTTGTTTCTACGTTTTACAATGGCTGTTCCTAGCTTGTTTCGGGTTTAAGTTCTTAAACTAAGTTGTTGAACGAACAAATACAGTATGACCTGTGGCTGAGGTATGAATTCATTCTTCATCCACTGTGCATGAGGTGTGGAGTGGGTAAAGAGATTGTTCGATTGCTTTTTCAGAAATGTCAGAGTTGTTTAACTTGCTGGAGAACGCAGCCAGTTAAATTAATTATTGCAGAGTATTCCTCGTAGTTGGGTCAGGGTCATCGCTATGCTGTCCATTAGCCGGGCACGTCGGCCACAGAAAGTTTCCGTTTGGAGGACTCTGAGGTACTTCTACACTTCCACGCAGAGCGAGGGATGAAGAGAGGAGACGCTGGGCGGGCCAGAGGTGTGTTTGAGCCGTCCGCACAAGACATAAAAACAGCACTTGTGTGTTTGGAACTTGTGTGAACAAGTGACCCTTTAATTTATTGAACATTAGCATCAGGGCAGCACATACTCAAGGTAAAACCCCCCAAAAAGTAAGGAACCAGAGTCCAGCATCGGAAAGGGACCCCTGAGCTTCTGGTCGTAATGTGGTCCGCTGAAGTCTCATCTCCAAGCGGCGGGTTGGCTGCTTCTACCATTTGCTTTCTTACAATCCCTTTAAGTGCTTTCGGGGGGGATTTAACAGGCCTCTACATCCAGCGTCTTGTCAGCAGCCAGCTTCCAGTATGATTAGGCCGGTCAAAGAAGAGAGCTCCCTCTCATCGGTAAATCCACACGGACTGTCAGGAGGTTCAGGCCGTTTGTTGGGTGCTCCAGAGCGTGACCGTGGCTCTTGATGTCTCACTGTGTAAAAGGTCATGGCTGTAAGACGTCCCGCACCAGATGGGAGTCTAGACTCTGAACTCTGAATAAAAAAAACTGTATTATATGCCTCTAAAGAAAAATAACAGTGTTGTTGTTTTTTGAAAAAGCTGTATCTCATCCTTTTTATTTTTCACTGATTTTTACTATTTTTCCGAGTAAAATTAGCAAGAAAATACAATAAGAGCATATTGGATTCAACAGAATCGTACCCAGGATTTACGCCCTCGTTTACACTAAAACATCCAAGAAAAGGTCGATGACCGCTCTGAAAATGTAATCTCAAGAAGGGCGCAGAAACGACTTTAATCCCAAAAACTAACACGTGAATACACAAAACAAGAACATTATCAACTAGAACGGGCACTCGGTAGAGCGCATACCTTCGCATATCACAAGATTGGGCATTGAATTATGAACATTTTGGCATTAGTTGCATGCCAATTGGATAAAAATAATATTAATAATAATAAATTCACCGATGTTTGGAGAGACGATTAAGAACTCTCGGTAATAAGCTTTGAGTATTGATCAGTTTGACCTCATGTCATTAATCAGGTTGTGTATAAGTAACCGGGCGTGTGCAGGCTCACAGGTGCGGTGGTGGCGGCTTTGCTTTATGACAACAGAGTCTGCGGGGTGAACAGATGTAGCCTTCAGTACTGCTTTAGAACCAGGTCTGGCTGCTCTACAGCTTTAAAGATGAAGTGTGGGGGGTGTGTGTGTGTGTGTGTGTGTGGGGGGGCCTGCTGTGCAAATCTGTTCTCATTAGTGTTCACTCGCCCCCTCCAAACATGTAACAACATGCATGTCAACTGCTGGAGTATTGAGCACGGAGCGGTTTGTTTGCACCGGGCCTCTGGCTTCACGCAACCCAGCCCCGATGGCCAGCTGCCTTTCACACCGAGGCTCGGATCTTTCTGGGCCCGCCGGCCTCTGATTGTCAGCCGTGGCACCTGCTGCAGAGATCACGAGGATATCTACAGGGTCCAGGTCCCGCGAGGAACTGTTATCACACGGATTAAACGCAAATTAAAACGACGTTAGAAAGATTTTCCATTTTGTCTTCAGATACACACCAGCTTAAAGTTCAATTCAGTTTATTTGTATAGCCCAATCTCACAAATTACAAATTTGTCTCGGAGTGCTTTACAATCTGTACACATAGACATCCCTGCCCCAAAACCTCACATCGGATCAGGAAAAACTCCCAAACAACCTTTCACGGGGAAAAAAGGGAAGAAACCTTCAGGAGAGCAACAGAGGAGGATCCCTCTCCAGGATGGACAGATGCAATAGATGCCATGTGTACAGAAGGACAGATTTAGAGTTAAAATACATTCAATGAATATGACAGTGTATGAATAGTTCATAGTAGGCATATTCCACGATGGAGACCTCCACGATCCATGTTCCATGCACACAAATCCAGACCAGAACCACTAACTTGAGCCAAATAATGATGAATAAAAGTGAACTCGCTTGTCTCGCGCTACAAGGCCGTTCATCATGCTCAACACACATTTTGAAAGTTACAAAAAGTATATAATACCCCAAACTAATCGTTCTGTTAAATGGCGCACTGCGGGTATTGAATAGACTGAATAGACTCAAAAGCTGATGAAATTATTCTGGGTCAAGTAGTCACAATAAACTCCTTGAGGGACTGAACCCTAAACGAGAATGTGAGCCGGGCAGCGGCGGTCAGATATCATCTTTAACTGCTCACGATGGAGCTCAATACTGTTTGACCTCGTGACCTATGGCGTTTGCAATATCCGGTGGCCATTAAAAAAATCCAAACTCTGGTGTTCTTTGATACGCCCTCCCTTCCTTCTTCTTCTTATTAAAATATCCCCAACCTCGCAGAGTGTCTCTGTCTTTTGAGAAGCTGTGATCTGCCACGTTCCAGATTAACATATTGATGTCAGTCAGCGCCCCCTCCTCTTACACATCCTCTAATGTTATTGAAGAAAGAAAGATCAGAGGGGCAGCCGTATCCCCACACTCCATCGAGAGTGTGTGTGTGTGTGCGTCTGGCCGGCTGGCAGGAAGTGGGGGCTGCTGCCTTTGATGGTCACACTCCCTCAGATGTGTCATTGCTACAGACGTCGTTTCGGCTGACGTGCCTCGTCTCTGCTCGTCGGGCTTTCCCCCCCCCGCTGAGAAACAACAGCCCTGTCACCTAAATACACACATCAAAACACACCTGGAGTGGATGCACACGATTATTTCCGCAGAAGAAGAAGAAAGAAAAGAAAAGAGGGGAGAAGTGGCTTCACACCAGGACGCCCACCCCCCCGAGCCCAAACTGCTCGGGCCGTTCCACCTTTCCACTTTACTGTCAGTGATAATCGGTTCTGGCGTGTGACCACGCGGGGCTCTTTGTCTATTGGTCACGGCTGTCACGCCGCCGGTGAGGTGTGTGTGCGCGTATACGAGTGTGTATATTTATGTGTATGTGCGTCGCCGTGCTCTGGCCGTGCTGCAGAATTGCAGGGAGGCTCCGGTTACATTGTTATTCTAAACAGGGTGTTTTCAGCCGTTCGTCCTCGTAGTCATTCAGCGGAGCGATCTGTCAGCTCGCTCTGCCCCCCCTCCGCCTCCTCCTCCTCCTCCTCCCTCTTCCCTCCCGGGACCAAACTGTGAACTTAACACACTCGGCTCTGATGACTTCCCTGATGGTACAAAAAAAAAGTCAACTCTCCAACTATAATGTTATTGCTGGAGTGGCTTGAATGTTGCATTGTTCCTCTGCTTTAGTGTGTGTGTGTGTGTGTGTGTGACATGTTCAGAGAGGGAGAGTAAGTGTGTATGTCACCATTTCAGTCTCTTCCCGGTAAACCGAATAATCGAGACGGTGGGGTTGGGAGCAAGCGAAAGCATTTGTGTGAGAGCGAGAGTGAGAGAGAGGGGGGAAAAAAGGGGGCAGGCATTTTTAAAAACTGGAGTCCAGATCAGAAATAAAACATAAAAAGGGGAGGAGGAGGAGGGAAAAAGGGAGGAGGGATTGTGCTCGAGTGTGTTATGTGTGCAGATTCCATGAAGTGAAGGCAGCCGGGGAGTAAATTGAGCGAGCCCAGAGAGCTCAGCGCTGCATGTTCAAGCTGGCGCTTTTGATTCAGGCAGAATTTCTTTTTTCCTGCCGCTAGATCTGTCCTTTGGTAAAACAAAGACGGGAGGAACGAGCTAGAGAGGAAGAGGGAGAGAGCCACAGGAAGCGGCAGAGTTTTCCAGCCATCACGCTCCCCGACCGCAGCCTTTTCTTTCTGGGAGATTAAAAAGAAATAGGACAAAAGCGTCGCCCCCCCCCCCCCCCCCCCACCTCCTCCAACCCGCCACCGTCCGATCACCAGCCTGCACGCCGCTGGTGAACGCTGCTTTTCTCTCAGCCCTCAAAGGCACGGACTGAAGATGATGCAGCCGGGGGCTTAGTGAGAGATCGTGCCGCGAAAACCCCTTCCCCTCACCAACAGGGCCAGACCAAGAGGAGCAACTCCAGGGGAGGGAGGGGGTTGAAGGAGTGGAGGAGGAGGAGGAGGAGGAGGAGGTGGTGGAGGAGAGAAAGAAAGCCGGGAGGGGGGGTGCGCCCTCTTTGGATTATTGCGAAGGGTCTTCCAATTCCCTTTTTTTGTATTTTTTTGGGGGGGTATTTGTTTTACCCTCCCCACTCGCCTCAATCGTCTCCTGTTTTTGCTGCGATGCGTAGTTTTTAAGACGAAGAATGTGGAGACAACATTTTCCAGGCAAGCCGCATGTTTCCTGTTTTCTTTTCTGGATGTCTAATAAAGTCTGGCATGTGGGAGGGAGGTAGGTGGGTGGGGGTGTGGAATAGAGAAGGGGAGAGAGAGAGTGGATGGGTGTGTGGGCGGGGGGGGGGGGAGGGGCAAGGTGTGTGTTGCGTGGTCAGTAAGGTAGGCAAGTCGTCCAACATGTCGTCGTTCGGAGGTCAGCGCGTCCCGCGCTGCTGCACTTGGCTCCGTGTTTTTCGCTCCCTCTGCGGTCTTGAGCTCTGAGCGCTCTCCGTAGCTCGGGGCAACAGCAAAGAATAAAAGAGCGGGAAAAGGAGAGGGGGGGGGGGGAGGTCTGGCTTGGTTGTGCCATGGATGCTGTTGACACCCGCTTTTGTCCCGAGTGTGGGCCCTTGGCCGCCCCATGCACACAGAGGGTACCATTTAAAACAGGCGTGCGTTCATTTTCTTGGCAGGGATTGGCGTGGCGGGCAGCTGGGTGGTGACAGGGGTGGGGCACTGGCAGTGCAGGACAAGTCGCCTTTGTGTGCTACTTTTGGGGAAGTGAGGGGAGGGAAGGGCTGCGAGGAGGCTGCCAACAAAGGGTGCTTATACCCCCCCCCCCCCCCGCACCCCATTTACCCCTCTCTTTAACCACTACAAGTCATG
Organism: Pseudoliparis swirei; assembly: GCF_029220125.1. NCBI lineage: Eukaryota > Metazoa > Chordata > Actinopteri > Perciformes > Liparidae > Pseudoliparis > Pseudoliparis swirei. The sequence goes on along the minus strand of NC_079400.1, from coordinate 6,509,268 downwards.
CAGTGACCTCGCGCTGTCACAGGCAGATGAAGGGTGTGTGTGTGTTTATGGCAGGTTTTGTGTGTGTGTTTGAGAGAGAGAGAGAGAGAGAGAGTGTGAGAGAGAGAGAGAGAGAGAGAGGTAGTAAATGAGTAATTGAGCCTCACTAAACCAGAAGTACAGGCTCTGGCAGAGTGCCATATGAAAAGGGAGGAAACTCCAGCAAGGAAAACAAAGTGTTGTTTGACCCAACGGCACATCTGTGCGTTGTGCCAAACTTCTCCGTTACTCCAGCTCCTGGCAGCGCTGTGTGTGTGTGTGTGTGTGTGTGTGTGTGTGTGTGTTCATTTGTTGCCACATCCTTGCAAGTGCATTCCTGTTGTGTGCGCGTTTTCGTGCAGAAATCTCACTATGCCGTTGAAGCTTGTGTTTCCACATGAACAAGTACGGCACACATTGTGCATGTTACGGCTTCAGTTTGAAGGCTTTTAATAGGAATAGACGATAGAATCTTCTTATCAAATCCATCTGTAACGAACTAATGTCGGTCTCGTTACTTTCTTTGCACCCTTTTTTTTTTTTTAGCTATTGAAAGTCCCAATTCATAGTGATTAAGTAGATATGCTTAAATAATTCATGAACGTTTAACTGGGAATTTTCTGAAAGGGAAGGAAGGCTCCCAGCTCGATCATCTCTCTAGACACAAGTCTCCTCTCTCTTTGGTTATGCTGAACTGCAACACCACAGAATTTACTAGATGATGGAGCGTGTTTTTCTTCTTCTTCTTTCTTTAACAAACTGTCTTTAGCTGAGCACAGATACCAAATGGCAAAGAGCACATCAGACAGACAACAGACAAATCTCTGTTTGGCCTTGGGGCCAGTTATTTATTGTTAATTCGCGACAGCCGATACAATCAACTGGCAGAGACATGGGCCATTTTAAATGGCACAAATCATCCTTCAGTGACGACTTATCATCAGAAGCCAATGACTTGAATATTTTTTTCATTTTTGTCTTAAGAAAAAGATACAACAATTGGATGTCGAACCCCGCACATCGACGGGCTCGTTCCTCACACACACACACACACACACACACACACACAGCCTCCTCCGGTCGGACCGGCTGCCTGTGTTAACAAGGCTTTATGGCTCAGGGTGGCACAGTAAATGTCCGTAGCTGTTGGCGGTCAGCAGCAGCAGCAGCCGCCCCCTCCCAGCTTGTTGTCAAGAAGGAGCCACCTGCAAACAGCAGCTTGGGGTTGCTAGGTAACCGGTGGCAGCAGATGACGATAGCGTGGCGGACGGCTTGTCCGGTCGCCCCATTACCACGAAATTGACTTATGTTGCCGTTTCATCTCCTCGCTGTGTTTCCTCTTGCCTCCCTTTCTGACACAACTGCGTGTTCCCGCTCCTCTGGTCCCCCTTCCCCTCTCGGAGGCAACGCAACACCAGCAGCAGAGGCCAGCGGGAGGAAGAAACTCCTCGCTCCCTTCCCCACATCATGGAAACTCTGGCCTCATCTCCCGTTGCGCCGCTCTGCTGCGTCCTGCTGCCAGACTCTGACTAAGTGTCGCTGGCGCAGGAACCGCAGCCTCTCGATCGGGCCGGGTTCGGGTTCCACAAGTAAATCTCTACAGGGATGATTCGAATTAAAACACTGATTTGACTGAGAGAGATGGGAGAAAAGGTCTCATTGTATTAATGTTAGTAAGCAATCAGGCCGTTTTGAATGGAGACCTAGATTTCCAAAATAGTTTTCATCGTGACCCAGTTCTCATTTGACTGTTTTGTGATCTAATTGAGAACAATGTACTGCTTTTATTCTGCGAACTGAGCTCCCCAGCTTGTATCACAGGGACCTGAGAGAGCATTTTAGGAATCTAACATTTGAAATCATCTTGAAACCTGCATCATAAATCTTTCTGAGTTTATAGAGGGAGCATTCTGTTAGAAATCATCATGTACTTTTACTCCATTGCACAGATGTCACTAAAGTATGACTCTGGGTTTTGCTTATTACATGATTATAGTGTAAATCTATTGAAGTTTAAACTTGTCATTGGGAGGAAAAAAAATAGCAAGAGGTACAGCAAGTGTGATGTGGGTGTAAATTGAACTATTTGGGATTATTGGTCAGATAAGAAAACAATACTTTGAGTTGTGACAGGGATTTATTGATTTGAGAATTTCTTTTTACGACATGCAATTCAATTATTTTCTAAATACTCTGTTAATGAGGAACATTTGTTGCAGCCCCTAGATCTGACAGTATATTTGCAGAATGTGAGTGTGTGTGTTACATGCATTTATTCCTTTGGCAGGAGGACAACAGCTGCATCTCTCAGTGAATATGTAGTCGTCCCAAATCTCACACACACACACACACACACACACACATTCGCAGCCTGGCAACAGTTTAGCAACAAGCAGAGGAAGTGAGAACACGGAGGAAAGGAAATGAGGGGGATTAATTAATGGAGGCGTGAAATTAAGAGCACTCTGCCTCCTGCGGTTCTCACGTGACCCCCCAACACTCCACAGCTCCCTGCCCTCAATGTGCACATTGGTCGACCTTTGATGCCCTCTATGCATCACATTAGGATAAATATACTGTGATTATATATAGTTATTGCTTTGGAACAATATTTACATGTGAACATCATGTCGAGATTTTTTTTTTTCAAGTTTGAGGTCTCCACATAGAGAATAAAGGTTCTGAGAAGGGGCCATTGTGCAGCTTACAAACCCAGCGGTTCTGGTTAAGACCGGTTGGATGTGCATGCTGTCAGTTTACCACAGAGGGAGTGTCACCTGTCACCTCCCTGCTTCCCTTGACCGAATACATCATCTCCTCTCCATCGAAATCAGCATTGAGAATCAATCTGTCACACAGGAGGACACGCACACAAATACACACTCTGGCTCCGAAAAGACAGAGCGCGTGAGAGGTAGGGAAGGGAGAAACAGATAGGAGAGGAGGAGACGGAATGACAGTTGAGGTGAAAGGATGACAGGGAAAGGAGGAGCCGTGATTACAGCCGAGGAATGATCGGCAGAGGTGGGGGATGGGGGTGGGAAACATTTACGTGAAAGGAGAGATAAAGGACGGCGAGGCGGATACATGCCGGGCGAACACGGATACAGAGCGAGACATCGGCTGTCAGAAGATGCTATCGTACGGGGAGAGATCCGGGAAAATACAGGGCTGCAGACCGCGTGATGAAATGTGACGGTGGAAGAGTCGGTGAGAAAGGAGATGGAAAGAGGAAGAGACTGAAAGGTCAGAGAGAAGCCCGGTGGATGATTCATGGAGTTGTGCCTGTCTAACTTCTGCCTCAGGGCTGGACGCAGCCTGCCAGCCGCTCCTCTCACCTGCACACCCACGGCTCTCTGTAATCTATATAAGCCGGGAACGTAAGCCAGCCAGCAGCACGGACTCGCATGAAGCCGGGGAAAGGTTGCACTTGGTGCTGCTGGTCTTTTCTGTTAGCCAAGGACAGCCCTGCATGCCGCAAATCTGCAACGACTTAATCAATATGTGTTTTATCACTGGGATGAAAGAGGTTGCTTTAAGCGCTGAACTCTGTCAACACTCCAGTCCAGCTGTTCGCCTCCTCTCCCTTATTGTTTTGGTTCTAATACACATTTATGAACATATTATGATAAACCATCCACAGGTCGCCTGCCAAGCACTAAATATGCTGGGACTGTTTGTTAACATTTATACGCGTCTGTCAGTCTACATCGGTCCTATTCTGCAAGATTCAGCATTGATCACTTTTACAATGAACGGATTCATTTTTAAGTCTTTAAAATGTCAGAAAATAGTTATCTTCCGATAAAAAAAATCCATAAAAGCTCAAAGGATTTTTTAATGTACAATTGTAACACCGGGGAAAAGATAACACTCTTATCTGAAAAGCTAAAGTGGATTCTTTTACATTCTTGTGAAATAATCGATCATCAGAATTGTTGTTAATTTTCCCTCGACTGACACGTGAGCTCATTATTTCAGCGCTTGTCTGCACGTGTGCGCCATCTCATGACGTGCGGTGTCAGCCACGAAATGCACGAGTGCGACCTCGCACGCCCTCCCCTCACTTTGGTGAAATGCTTTCCATCGACCGGCTGCCGTTAATATTCAACGGCCTGGCCTGTCAGCTGCAGATGTGGCACGGCCAGCCGAGTCGCCGTGCCTCACCTTCGCCGCCCTCTTGTCACCCGTCTTGAAGTATGATAAGTCGGCATGGAAGCGGTGATGGTGGTTGGCTGTGGGTGAGGAGGAGGAGGAGGGGCGCTTGTCTGTCTGTCTTTCAGGAGAAAACATCTCCTCTGCCCTTTGCACCAAGAGTTTTAAGGAGGGTGGGGGGGTCACAGGTGTTTGTTCCTCCGACCTCAACTCTCGTCACACATGCCATCAGTGCCAAAAAAAACCCTTCATTAAAACTGGCAGACAGTTCACCATCACAATATGGGCGCAAGGCGTGAGGAAACAGCCCCCCCCCCCCCCCCCTGAGAGGAGGGTCTCTCTCCCTCCTCTCCAGGCTCACAGGCAGTGTTTAGTCTATTCTTGTGCACGCTTGTTTTACATTTTTATTTCACTCTGTCTTGCTGTTTTCTCTTCCCTCGCTCCCCCTCCCACCTGTTTGTTTTTCCCACTGTGCGTGGGCCACACACGTTTCTCAATCTTAAATCTCCTAATCTCACCTTTATCTGCCCTAATCAGCCTCCTCCGCTGTAAGTAATCCTACAGAGCATGTCCCTAACGAGCCGTCCTCCACCTCTCCTCGCCGTCACTCCGCCCTTCTCTTAATCTCGACCCCGGAGTCCGACGTCATCTTAATCTCCGGGCTAATTTAAAGAGCGCACAGATGCACACACCTGCTCTCACGCTCTCATTTGCACAGAGTGAGGTCACACACACGCCCAGATGCTGATCCTCGAGGAGAGCAGCGAAACACGAGATAAGAAAGTGATGTCATGAAATCACTCTGAATGAAACGCCCAGAAGGGATCCTGTTCAGGTCTCCTCCCGAGTGACCTGTCGAGTCAGCTTGGACATAAAGGCTGAGAGTGGAGGCCGTGATCTGTGGGGTGTCAGAGCGCTCGTACTCAGCGGGGAACAGTTTTCCTTCTCGGGGGTCCATCCATCCGTTGGAAGCGGCGTGAATATCGACGCTCCTCTCTTGTCAACAATGTGTGAAGCAGGGCTCGCAATTGTCCGTCTTCTCAGCGAGACGCGTCTTCGTCAGCGGGGGACGCGTGGGAGGGTCGGCCCACCGGGGAACTCGGCTCTTCGCTCTCGAGTGAGAAGAGTGGCGAGTGGGAAGGAGAGCGAGTCGAGCGCAGACGAGAATTGAGACGCACTTTGTCGAGGGCGCTAAAGTGCAGATGCGAGTTGGCTCGAGGGTCCGTTTCAGGCGAGCAGCGATTCTTCCTCCGACGCTCTTCATTTCAACGACACGTGGATCTTTTGAGGCAGGCAGCAGTGAAACTCATTTCTAAAGGTGCAGCGATACATTGTTCTCTTTTTTCTCTCTCTTCTATTACACAATGAGGCAGATGTAGGATCCTAGAAATAGAGTGTGTGTGTAGTTGTCATATGTACACACCAGGGAATCTCTTTCTGTTGTGTGTGTGAGAGCGAGAGAGAGAACATGTGAAAAGGTTTCAGTGTGTCTGATCTGTTTGGGAGCCATGAGGCCGAGAGGATTCCTGTAAGTGAGGCTGTGGTCTAATCCAGTCCTGAGTAGGCCCATTGATTTATTGAGCAACGCTAGTTTGGAGAAGCACTTCTTCCTGCTGTATCCTAATCAGCACGTGTGTGTCTGTGCGCGCGCACACACACACACACACACACAGTAGGTTATTGCCATCAGAGTCTCTTATCTTTCTGGAAAACAGTGATGAAAACGCTTGACTTCAGATGGCAGGCGAGTGTCACTTGCTGAATTTACTCCAATCGTTTGACTTTGCACAGTGGCCGTTTCTTCCTGTAGAGCTTTGACTTTGTGCGTTTTTAATTATGTATTTTTTTATTATTTTTATGTAATCTTTTTTTTAATACCCTTAATGATTATCCGTCACAACTTAACTACATCATGCATAGAAAATAAATACAGCGATTTAAAATGTAGCCAAACAACAGCTGATCTGGTCGGGTCCATGTCTTCATTTTCTTGTCCCTAAAATGATCTTCCTTCTCTTCTCCGTCTGTCTCCAGGTATTCGGCCCCAAATCATGAACGGGCCAATGCATCCGCGCCCCTTGGTGGCGCTGCTGGACGGGCGCGACTGCACCGTGGAGATGCCCATCCTGAAAGACTTGGCCACTGTCGCCTTCTGCGACGCTCAGTCCACGCAGGAGATCCACGAGAAGGTAGAAAACACACACTGCTCCGAGCTTTCAGGGAGCGTTGATGGAGAGATGGAGCCGGTCCCTCTCTCCTGAATGCCTCTTTCTTTTCCAGTCACAGCTCTGATATGTGAAGCGCGTTATGTTGGCCCCATACACGCTTGCCAGTTAGAATATAGTGGCTTCATTATGATTTGATGTCACTTTTTTGTTCACAGCGCGATGCCTATATGGGTGCCATTGTTCTAATAGAGAGTCTTGTACGGCGGGAATGCGGTGTAATTACATTGGCTTGTAGAGGCTCTTTATTGCTTTTTATGCAGCGCCGTGGCTGCAAAACAATATATGGCCATGGAGATGGGTATCACCGACCCGCTATCTCTCCATCTGCAGACGGAGTGGGAGTCGCTACATCTTTCCTCTCGCTGTTTTTATGAAAATGGGACATATTAAAAACGATGCATTTGCATAGAGATCAATTCAATCACAGACCTTGGGCGGTGAGGAGAAGGGGGGAGCGGGGAGCTTTTTGTTTGTTTTAACACTGCCTTATCAGGGAAAACATGATTGTAATGTTCACCTCGCCAGCATATTCAGCAGTTCACAGTAATAACTTGCAGTCGAGATACCCAGAGGGGTGGCGCAGATTGAAAATGTCCAATCTCTTCTCACTGCGGCACGGCTGCGGAGATGCAGCGGTGATAATTCAGAGAGTTTCAGGATGATGTTTTCAGGCCCGACACCAGCTGCCACGTTCTCCTCCATCCACACCAGAAAATACAGAAACTCTTGGGACAGGGCTGGAATAAGAAAGGGGCTTGAGGCTCCGTCAGTTCCTCTCCCCAGTAAATCCCTTATTTCTCAGGTGATTTGGGCATGATGAAACACACAGCCGAATACTGATCGAGATCGGGTTACAATACCACTCGAGTGCGACCAAATCCCGCACGCAGCACCTGCGCTCCAACAGCCAACAACCTCCCAGTTGTCGTGTCTCAGTCACATGTGGCTGGTGAAAGCTGGATGAAAGCCCGTTTGGCGTACAGTCAACATCGGCCACGTTGTACACGGCCTGACTGTTCATCCAATTGTGGTGTTAAGATTATGGCTGCAACTAATGACTGGTGACGTGGGTAAGTAATCTATTGATATGTTGCTGCATCTATAACAATGTCAACAAATCTGTTGGAGGAAAACAGCTTGCCTGTCATATTAACCCTATAACCACTGCCATGTTAGCCCCATAACCATAAAGAATATCTTCTTTTCTCCCTTTATCTCACATCTCTGCTCTACTGCTGAAGTGTTAAACGGTGCAATCAATCATTAAAGCATCATAGCTTAATTACAACTCTTAATTACATACTCCACCTTATTGTGGATGTTTTTCCGCAGTGTTTTTTATCCATTTTTTCACCATAATAGCCATGACAGAGCCAAAAGCTAAAAAGCAACATGGTGGAGAAAATCTGTTCTCATAGTTACAACCAGTTCTCATCCCACCACATCCCCACTACTCACCAGTGGGATGACTTGATAGCCATGAAATGCCTCCCCAGTAAGCCACACACACACACAGACACACACACACACACAGAACCGTACACGGTTCACCAAATCGAAGCTCCTTAGCAACAGTATACTCTTGTCTCTCGGGCTCACGCAGGCCAGATTGCTGCCGTGTCAGAAAAGTGCAGCATCCTCAGAAATGATAGCCGTTAAAAGCAATAAGGCTTTAGTTACAGTGAAGAAGTGGGATGTGGACTGGGTAAGAGTTTCCATTGAAGTCAACGACACTCAGAGTTCATTTCCCCGAAAAAAAAGAATCCCTCTCCGGCTCAAAAACAACACCAGGGGGAGAAGAAGAGTGTTTTAATGCTCCTGTGTTCCAACCTGGCCGCCCGGGGCACTGCTCTAATAAGAGCAGTATGGAAAATTCTGAGCTAATCTGCTAATAACATAAAGCTAATGCAGTTTGGCTGGAGGTGAATGCAGAGCGGTTATTTAGGCGCTGTGGCCAATCCCGAGGGGAAGATTTTAAATCCACATCAGAATGAATCACAGGTCAGGTCACCTTGTCCATGTCAAGTAGCAGAGGAGCAGCGCTTCATGGCCACACCCTCCTGACATTGGGACTGATTACGACTTTTTATAAATCCCGAGGCGTACAGTGATTTTCTCCACCAAAAAGGAAGGTTGTTGTAGATGTGAATGCCATTTGGTCAGGTTATGTGTTGAGGAACAAAGGATTTGATCTCTGGCCGTAAACAAGCACCACCATGGGGTTATGTCACTGTCAACTGTGACATGTAAAACCTTTTATTAGTTTTTTGTGGATGACATAATTAAAGATTAAGTAGTCCATGTATATTTCTGCCAAAACAGAAACAACCTAAATTTAAAAGCGAATCGTGTGCAGTTTTTTGTTGTTGTTGTGAGAAACACTTTCTATTCTCATGTTGCCGGCTTTTAGTTCCAACTCGAGACGAGTCAAAGAAGTTGGTCGTTGGTCTCAGGGTTTTATGATCTGTAGCCTACAATATGTCACGGAAAACGTGTATACGAATAAAGGGAGGAAGACGTGTGCAACAGAAACGGTTGCATTCTTCTTCTTCAAACTGCTGCACCTACCGTGGAAACGCAGACATGCAGTGTGGAATTAAGACCTGCAAAGCAGCAGAGCGATATGAAATCATTTAGTTTAATATCTTTGAGGCTAGCTGCAACTTTTCATCGCCAGATGTAAATGGGTCAAAAGATCAACTGAGTGCAGTCCTTTAGTTGTACCTATTAAAGTGTATCCTGCCATCAGCAGCTGCCTTGACTTCTCTCTCTCTCTCCAGACAACTGCCCAGATCCTTTGTCTGTAAACACCCTCGGGGTCTGTGTGTAATTGTGATGACCGTGCGGAACCGAAGCACCTTGGAGACAATATAATGACTTGTTCCACTTGGGCGCAGGTCTGGAGAAGGACGGTGTGTCGCCGCTGCCGGGGACCATGTGATGCGTGTAGTTCCCCTCGCTGGGAAATGTTCGACGTTTTAATTTTCGGCGTCGCGGCGGACGCGATTTTCACGGCTCCTCTGGAAGGAATGTGATCTTGTGATCGTCATGAACTCAAATAGACTAAGAGCCTCGTTGTACTCATCGGCCGCATGACTGAACGCACCAAAGGAAGGCACTGAATGAAATACTCTGTGGGGCGGAAGAAACCAAACAAACTGTGACTGTGTTTCTGCAGGTGCTCAACGAAGCCGTGGGAGCCATGATGTACCACACCATCACCCTCACCAGAGAGGACCTGGAGAAGTTCAAAGCCCTCCGCATCATTATACGCATCGGCAGCGGATACGACAACATCGACATCAAGGCTGCCGGAGAGCTGGGTACGAACTCACAGAACCAGGATTCAATTCAGTTTATTTGTATAGCCCAATTTCACAAATTACACATTTGTCTCGGAGTGCTTTACAATCTGTACACACAGACATCCCTGCCCCAAAACCTTGCATCGGATCAGGAAAACCTCCCAAATAACCCTTCAGGGGAAAAAAAGGGAAGAAACCTCACGTCCAGGTCACGTGGATCACGCCCAGTACCAACTGGTGTTTAGTGCTGCTGTTGTATGAATATAGAGTCGAAATAATATGCGAGGCCCATACGGGGAACTGTTTGTATTGCCTCTCGTGTTGTATGTGTTTCTTTTCTGATTTCATGTCTGTGTCCCATGTTGTTGTGATTTCTTCATGGGGAGTTTTGCGGATTGGTCTCCGCTTATTGGTTTGTTTGTTCCTTCATCACATAATGGTTCCCCGGGCACCAGTAATCCGATTTAGCTGAATCTTGAGGGGATGTTTCATCACACCGTGACAATGTGGTGTGTCAAAAACTGCAGTGATTGGCAAAGTAAGGGAAGGGGGGGGGGGGGGGGGCACAGCACAGCAGATGTCCAAACAAGATTTTCTGGAGTTGAGTTTGCCCAAAAAGGGACGGCTCAGGGGGAGCATGTTTACCGTTGACTTGGTTTTTATTAAAAGTGCTGATATGGCGCTGATATGGCGGCTGTTCTCGGGAGAAGAAAAGGGGCCATTGATTGAGCAGCTCTGGCTATTTCTCCGCTGTCCAGAGACGGCTGCGCCGTTTCCCTGAGACACAGAGTGGGACGAGGACATTAGAGGAGAGCGAGGGCAGGCAGAAGTGCTTAAGTGGCGATAATGGACATCTTCGTGTTGTTGGAGGATAGGCACGGAAATACCAGAAGGTCGGGGGCTTTAACACGCTGGAGGTAACAACGTTATGAGCGTTCGCCGGGAGGATATCTTTACAGAAAGTGTCTCAAACTTGCTTTATTATGCATGTGCACGTCACGTCAGAGAGAGGAGGGCTGTTCAACGGGACATTATGTCTCAGCTGGACTTTTAGTGTGACCATATAATAATAAACACAATCATTCTAGGCAAACTGTTATTGAAGATGAGCAAGAATAAGTCATGAATACTTCTTGTTTTGTACAGTTACGATCTTATTTGCCTTAGTTACAGGGCATTACATGCATTACCACTCATCTATTGGACTGATACTATATTCATGATCATGATATTGATAATGTATTTGTGTCTCTAGGCATTGCTGTGTGTAACATCCCCTCGGCAGCTGTGGAGGAGACGGCCGACTCCACCCTCTGCCACATCCTCAACCTTTACCGGCGGAACACCTGGCTCTACCAGGCTCTCCGGGAGGGCACGCGGGTCCAGAGCGTGGAGCAGATCCGCGAGGTGGCGTCCGGCGCCGCCCGCATCCGCGGCGAGACCCTCGGCCTCATCGGCTTCGGTTGGTGCCATTTACTCCGTGGTTACTTCTTTGCCGGCGTGTCTTCTTCCTGTGCTCTCCCTCCTCTGTGTTTCTGTCCCGCCGCCCTGATAAGGTTCCCGCTCCGCCTCTCGGCCCGTTCCCATTATTTTCTCCGGCATGTCTGTTTCTCCTCCCTCGGGGTCGGCTTCCTTTTCTCCGCCACACAGTTCTCTCATCCCACCGCTCTCATGCTCACCATTATATCTCCATTATTCTCTCGTCTGCTGTTTTCGACTCTTCCTCTCTGTCACCGGGGGCCCCTCGACACCTTGCCCTGCCATAATCGGGCCCCTCATGGTAGACCGGATTGTGTGTGTGTGTGTGTGTGTGTGTGTGTGTGTGTGTGTGTGTGTGTGTGTGTGTGTGTGTGTGTGTGTGTGTGTGTGTGTGTGTGTGTGTGTGTGTGTGTGTGTGTGTGTGTGTGTGTGTGTGTGTGTGTGTGTGTGTGTGTGTGTGTGTGTGTGTGTGTTACTGTGTGTTTTCCCCCTCTCCACCTGTTTTTAATGCTGATTGTGTGTGTGTGTGCATCCTTCCACCTCAACATTAGTGCTCTCACAGATGCTTTGTCTTCTCAAAAGCCTTTCTAGAGTGCCACCGTATCTCTGTCCACATACACTCCCCCTCCACACACACACGCACACAACCTGCCCCCCCCCCGCCCCGCCCCCCAATCTCTCTCATTCTCACCGAATCCTCCCACCTCCGGCCTCCTCTCCCTTTCTGGCTCAAGCCTTCTCCAAAACAATGTCCATTGTCAGCGGGAGGTTGGGGAGAGCGAAGGCCTCCTGGTGTTTGTTTGTAGGACTCTGCACATTCAGCCAGCTGCACAACTCTGCTGCCAACACACAGAAAGGGGAAAGAGAAACCTCTGGCTCTCGGGCGACAACAGACTCAGGAGAACTTCAAGTACCGGCCACGACGATGTTTTAGGCTGTTCCACTTTCAAAATGAGAATTCATTCATTTGTAGTAATATTGATATCACTATCATAGTCTAGATTAGTTATCTCCTATATAAGGATGTGGGAATTCCCTTTACTTCACATTTCTGTGTAAATGATCACAGGATTAAAGTTTCAAATGCTTGAATCGGGTCAAAGCCACTGTCTGTTCCTGTGAGTCATTGTTTACATTCAGAGTAAAAGCAGTTAGGGGAACAAGTGGATTGAAGTAGAGGACAAAGAGTAAAGCACTAATGCAGGAGCTTAAACATCCTGACGGGTCCCGTGAGCAGTGACCCGACACGCCATCCGACCTGACCGTGTTATCGTTACTTCTATTGTTGGAATGAATGATTCTGGAAATAAAATGTGTACCATAAGCTCATTCTTCACATTCTAAACTATAAATAATCTTTAACCAGGGTCCACGAAGTAGCTTTATATGACATATCATGCCATTTCTATTGGTATTGTACATTGTTTTATGAATTTAATGTTATTGATTTCAACCCTGTGGCCAAGCTCTAGCTGCATATTAACGACATATTCTATCCAGGAGAAATCCACAGCGACGGCACAAGACCCAAACAACCATTTTGTGTCTGACAACACACACACACACACTTCCTTTTGAATGGGATGTTTTACAACAGCAGCATTCTTCCCTTCGAGCTGGCCTCGACCAATCACCGCCACCGGGTGAGAAGGCGTTGATTTCACACATCTTTGTGTTGCGGCCTCACATTTGAGTTCAGTGTCGTCCTCGTCCTCCGACCGTCGATAAATGAGCAACACAAAGCAAATGTCTGCCCCTGAAATTTGTGTGGCAGTATATTCTCTCTTCCAGTGGCATCGATCGGTGTGGGAAGGTGGATCAGAAATACAAATAAAGGCGACGTGTGTTTTTTTTAATCTCCGGTATCTCCACAAAATCCACACAAAAAACACTTAATAGTGAAAGTTTCTCGCGCTACACAACATCATTGTGAATTAGAGACTATTGACACCGAAAACAACTGTAAAGGCTCAACATCATTGTAAATGCCTCAAAATCAAAGGGATGCCGTTTCCCTCTAAATCCACCACTTTACAACAATTGCCAATCGACCACACAGGCAGAAAAATCATTGTTGAAGAATCAGAGATGCCAATCTCCCCCGCTCTCCCCCATCTCCCCCCGCCAGCCTCGTCAAATCAGATTGTCCTCGAGCCACAAGACGACCTGCTCTGTTTCAAACTAACTGAAGAACTCCCTCTGAAGCTGCAGCTGCTGCTGTGTGCACTTCAACCAGCCGCTGAATGCAACAGGTTGCGTGTTGTCAACGGAATAAAGAAAATGAAGCAGAAGTACAAAGTGCACGGGCCAGAAGAGATCGAGCACTTTGGGAAAGGTCGATTTCTACAGGGATCAAACAGTTGATTGTGATCTCATCCCCTGAATGGAACAGAATGGCCTGAGAGTGATTGCTTCAGTATTTTAAGAAGTCTGTATGCAGCTGTCTCTAATTGGCTGAGCTTGAAAGGGGGGGGGGGGCAGCCTAAGAGCAGCCCACAATGCTCCATCACAGGACTGAGAGAGTGGAGAGGACCGTATCGATCCGGAGGCTCACAGCCTCCACAACAAATGGCTGTGAGAGAGGGAGGAAGAGTATTCTGCTCTTCAACGTCTCACGTTCTCCACTGGAAACCAGCTGCCTCACTTTGTCCTCTTTTCCAGAAGTTATTTCTCCCTCATGACTCCATCAATCATTTACCATTTTCTTTTCTAACAACAGCAAATGTCTCGCAGACATCAGAAAAGACTTCTCAACGCCCCGAGAGAATGAAATGACTTTAAAATGGATGGCGTCACCGGGTGGATGTTATGCTCATCTCTATTTGATGGTGTCTTAATACATTATTACCAGGAATGATGTTTAATGCATTGCGTAGTCCTCCCTACGATGCGTTTACGGCTCTCTATTTCCATCTAGTGAAACATGAATACGGTCCAGGACATCGAGGATCCACACAGAGTTGACAAGAACAGACATTATCTTTGATGTCGATGTATTCTAAATGCAGAAAATATCTCTGCACCAGGACCAGTGCCCATAATGAAGCACACGTGCCAGAGTAATTATCTTAGTAGTTATAGGCCGAGTCAGTGCAGGAGAATCCTCGCGCTGGATGATAACATCAACTAAGACCCTGAATTGTGGATGTGGTATAACCGAGCTGAACCCTTCCTGTGTGCCCTCAGGTCGGTCGGGCCAGGCGGTGGCGGTGCGGGCCAAGGTGTTCGGCTTCAACATCATCTTCTACGACCCGTACCTGCAGGACGGCATGGAGCGCTCGCTGGGCGTCCAGCGCGTCTACACCCTGCAGGACCTGCTCTACCAGAGCGACTGCGTCTCCCTGCACTGCAACCTGAACGAGCACAACCACCACCTCATCAACGACTTCACCATCAAACAGGTGCGTGAGCGGGTTAGGGTTAGGGCTTCACGCGGTCACGCTTATCTAGCAGGACGAGCAGGAGGCCGTCCCGGTCTGGTAGAAAGAGGGCGAGGAAGAGGATGAGGGGAAACCCGCCTGCAACATTCCCTGCTCTTCATCTTCAGCTCCACCGAAGCCGGACACGGATTCATTCCTCTGCTTCGTCAAATGCAATTAGCGCCAGCCCACGGCGACGGCGAATATATCGACGAGGCTGCGCAGCGACGGGCCGAGAGCCCCGCGAGGGGAAAGCGGCGTTCTCCGAGTCGATAACTGCACTGCGAGGCGCCGCCGGGGGGAGCGACACCTGCAGGGTGGCCGCGGAACTGCACGGGTCAAAGAAGCATCCCACCTACCCGTCGATTCGTCCCCGTGTGGCCGCTCACCGTCTCTCTTCGCCTCGCGCCCCCCTTCTGTCTGCCAGAGTGCGAGGAGACGGACAGAAGTGGGTGTCGGGTGATGGCGTAACCTCGTTAGCTCCGTGTCTCTGTTGAAGCTGAATATTCTCCGCTGCCTCTTAAGTGCTGCAACGAAAAGAACACTTTCCTCTCTTTCCTCACCAAAAATCTTGGCAGTCGCTGTCAGCAAGTGGAAACATGTGTGCATGTTTGTATGTTTGTGTGTGTGTGTCAAAAGCACCACGGCCTAACAAAAGACTGCCTGCCAGCGTAAAGGCTTTTCATGCCCCTGGATTTGCGCTTTTGTCAAGATTAAGGGATTACTTTCTTCTTCTAAGCATATTCATTTTATTTTCATTTTTTCCCCCTTCCTCCATCTTATACTTTCTGTTTGTTTTTTTTACACAAACAGCATGGGGGGGGGGGGGGGGGGGTGCTGCTGCCGCCTCATCTTTCAGCGCCTCACCCTGTTGGTTTGGGATAGAGAGGT
>NC_079400.1:3291273-3293773 GCF_029220125.1 Pseudoliparis swirei | reverse complement strand
TTTTATGTTTTCCCAGTTGTCCCCGATAAATTAGGAAAAGTCATGAAATATGAAGCAAAAAAAGATGATGTCAATATTTTTTTTAGAGACGTTAAACATTGAATGGGGTCAAATGGACCCCAAAGGTAATAGGAGGGTTAAGGATGGTAAAATACCCAGATATTTTAAAAGAGCTCAGAATGTCTGCATTTTCTCTCATAACATATTTTTTCCCTCTTTAGATTCAAATAGCGAAGCACAAACATTCAGGTTTTGAATCACAAATAATGAATAAAAACAATCAAGAAATATAGAATATTTGAAATGAATAATTTTCTAAACATATTTTGAAATGTAAATTAAAGGATTGAATGAGCGTTGTCGGTTCTGAATGAAAGTATTATTCTCTCCTGTCCACGTTCCCCCTCCGTGTATGTCGCTCTCATTTAACCCTCCGTCTTTCATTCTTATGTTCTCGTTGTGCCACTACAAAGGAATGTGCCACTCTCACCCAGCTGGGTGTTGCAGCTTCGCCTGAGATGTGTGTGTGTGTGTGTGTGTTCTCTCCCTCTATCAATCAACAAGAGACGGGGCAAGTTAGTCCGATCTTTTTACCCAGAAAAAGGGTGGGACTCTAAATATCCAGCATGTGTTTCTGAGGAGTGCCGCTCGTCTCGGTGCCGTGAACAGTGCGACCGCTCTGCTCTTTAAACACGGAGGGCTTTCCATCGCCGGTGATTCATTCGCTTGAATCGGCTGCACAGGAGCGCATGTGTGGATGCCGTGACTTGTTTTTGTTGAGCCGCATTCCATCTGTTTGTTTATGTGGCGTGACAGAGGGGTGGCAAAACTGCATGTGGGTGTGTTTTTGCTTCGTGGAGTGAAAGTGTGTGTGCGTGTAACTGGCCTCTCGCACCTCTGTGATATTGTGGGGAAATTGTGCTGCTCCAGAAACTGGGAAAGTCCCCCCCCCCCCCCAGAGATTAAACTCTGGGTCAGGACACACACACACACACACACACACACACACACACACACACACACACACACACACACACACACACACACACACACACACACACACACACAGGGGAGCATGTTGACCCCATGAGGTGAATGCAGGTCAACATAAGGTACAGACACACTCCTGATCTACATTACACAGCCTGTGTATATCTCTTTTTGGGTGACAACCCTGAGAATGCATTATCATGTGGACTTCCATTCAAATACACAGCATGAACTTTGACCCCATTTATTACGAGAAATGTAAACAAGCAAACACACTTGAACTTCCTCTCATGGTGACTAACTTATCTCTCCTGTGACCTCGCTTCATGTCGACTCCGTGTGTCACACTGTTTCTGCACTACTCCCCCAGTGATGAGTGATGCCATCACATTTTAGGAGAACCCATTAACACCACTAACATCTGCAGGTTTGATTCAGAAAAGAGCATTTGGATGAAAATGGACTGACAGTATTCCCCAAAAAATGGATTAAACGAGAGCTTGAAGTGGTTGTGGGTCATGCTATTGTTTTTGCACTCCACCAATAAAACAATTGGTATTAAAATAGCCTGTCGCCTCCCCTTCCGAACATTTGGACTCATGTAGTCATTTTGAGGGATTTATTTTAAATCGACCCGTAATCCTATAGGATGCAGTGCAGTAATAGTTTAAATGAAATTTCTGTGTTGCCACTTTAAATCGCACCAACACATTTAATGTCAAAGCATCGTCTCTGACCAGCGTATAACGGAGGTATCTTTCCAGATATATTTTTTAGAATTTCACGAGCATCTTGGCTATCGGCTGTCGTGTACCCGGACACTGAACATGTCAACATACTAAGAATTCAGACGGTGTGCATGAACTCCTTCAGTTTTGACCTGAATTGATAAGCATGACTTTGAAGGGACTTTACATTTAGTTTTTCTTGGATAAAAAGGACAATAGCTATGATGGTGAGAATTGACATGTGAAAAGTGATCCTTTAGAGCCATCTAGTGGAGAAGCCGCTGCTGCAGAGGAACTTTGATTGCTAAATATTGTCGGTTATGTGAACACATGTACATGATTTATCTTTCATTAGATACTAACTTTTCTTGCTCTTGCTATTTAATCTTTTGGTGTGTGGGGGTGTATGTATGTATATATATATGTGTATATATATATATATGTATATATATATATATATATATATATATATGTGTATGTATGTATATATATATGTGTATATATATATTGTACACTCGTTCTGTAAGTCTGTCATCCTTGTGTTATTGCAGCAAAGTGCTAAAACAATTAGTAAAGTAATTAGTTAGTTGATTACTGATTTATAAATAGTCACTGGGTTCTCAAATGTAAGGATTTTTAAATATTGTCATTATAAATTCAATATCTTTGGGATATCCGACAAAACAAGCACATTAAAGCAGTCACCTAAGGCTCTTGATATTTAGCTTTATTGTATTTTAACGTATGTATATAAGTGAATAATGTCCATCACACCACCCTCA